>NC_056743.1:1690429238-1690636738 GCF_019279795.1 Protopterus annectens
TATATATATGTATATGTCTGCATACACACACACACATAGATATATATATATATATATGTATATATAGACATATTGCTGTATATATTTATCTAAATCCATGTGGTGTATGGGATGTATGGCCTTATTCTCGCTTATCTATTGCAATGAAGGCTTAGTGGTTAACTACTGTGACTATAGTGTACAGGGTCCTGGGTTTGAGCCTTGCAGAGGCCGTTAATTTTGTTGCTGGGCAAAACTTGGGCCGTTGGATCCAGAGTGATTAAGGCACTTTAATGCGGTTGTAAGCGGGTTTGTGCGGGTTTGCGCAACAGTAAGCACTGCTTACCTCCGGTTATAGTTTCTTACACTCAGTTAGCTTCTACTTTGCTTACTCTGTGTGGGCAGTGCTTACTCCCACGCAAACACACTTGGACACACTCACAGCTGCTTATTTGTGCTTAGACCTGCTTACTTATGCCTTATACATTATGACACTAACACTTCACATGTGCATTTCATGCAGTACTCCAGTTCACATTTAATTGTTATTCTGTAGGTTATACGGCAAAACAATGTAAAATTATGTTCATTTACAGATTTCCCGTGGAAAATTATTTGTGCTGCAGTGGGACTGGAACCGGGAATGCCTGTTCATTAGGCGGATGGTCTAACCACTCCACTGTTGCTGTGCTGTTTCATTTGCATATATATTCCTTGTTATCCTCTTCAGCATTTTCAGCTGCTTTAACCGTAGCTAGGCGATGGGCAAACCCATGCACCTACGGTTAGCTGTACTCGGAGTTTTAAAAAAAAATAAATAATAGGATTTCTTTGTTTTATTTGACTGTACTGTTGCTGTTGAAAACATGGGGACTGTTGGTGGGGATATACAGACACTTGTGAGCTGTCTTGCTCATTTATTTACACATTCTTCTGTTCTACTTTGCAGGGGCGTATTTATTCTGAGAGCTCTGCTCTCAGTCACGCCCCCTGCACTCGTCCACGCTCCGTGTAGCATTAGGAGTTCAGGCAGCACGCCTTCATTAATATGCATGGCACGCTGCCATCCTCCTCTTCAACTGCCACTTCCATGCAGGACTAGATTAGTCCTGCATGGAAGATTAGTAAATCCGGGGGTGTATCTTTTAATGGGAGGATAGAATGATCCACATGATATGTATGCAATTATTTAAGCAATTTTTTTTAATGTGTATTGGTTTTGAAAAAGTTTGTAATAAAAACATGAAAGTGCTTAATCGAATCACAATTTGTCATTTTACTAACTCCAAGGACAACTGCTTTTGAGAATGTTTTTCTCACTGCCTTCAGTGCCCAGGACGTCTGAGGGGTTATACAAGGTTCCTCAGATTCATAAGTAGTTATTTTCTAACCCTAAATCAGATCTGGCAATGATATCCTTACCCAAAGCTTCTTCTTCTAAACAGATTACTGCTGCTAACCTCATTTCTGCTGAAAAGGATGAAAGGTCTTTTAACAAGTTAGAGAAGAAAGTGTATTCTTATGGTACTTTAAGTTTTAGAATTATAAACTGTCAAGCTCATATGTTATAGTTTTTATTTTTATCTTTAGAGAACAAGGAAAAGCTATTGGTTAATCTTCCATTTTCTGGTGTAAAAAGATATTTGAATGTTTCTCATGTCACCAAGCAAGTTTTAAACTGTACTTGTGATGTTGTTCTTTCTACCTTCGAACTGCTGCTTCTGGTAAAATAACAGAAGGCTTTGCTTGGCTTCATTCTCAAAACATTTTGAAAATGTTAAGGCTGAAATCTTAAATTCTGCCTTAGACAAGTAAATTTTCCTTGGCCGTTCTGCAGCTGAGGTACTCAGTTTCCCTTTCTCCACATCTCCCTTTTTCAATAAACAAATCAAGCAGCAAGGTGTCATCAAATACGATTTTAAAAATTAAAAACAAGGAGACTTCAAAAAGAAAGGAAAAGCCTCTACCACTCAATGAAAGTTTTCCCAGTCTGCATGATGATTTGATTCCCCTGCCAGTCTGGCAATCTTTCTCTCTGTCTCATGCTCTCTCTTTTTCCCCTCTCTTTCTCTCTTTCTCTCTCCCTCACCCTGAGTCTTCATCCTCACTTGTGGTACCAATTGTTTCAGACAAATGGGTTCTGACTGCAGTTCAGGAGGGGTACACTTGTCAGTGGGAATTCCTTCTTCCTTTGAGGGGATTCCTTCCCCATTGAATAAAGTTTCCCTGCTCCCTTCAGTTATGCATCACCAGTGGGAGTGGGGAGTACTGAGCTGCTTGTTTGTCCTCAGAGGAGTGGTTAGAAGCAGCAACTAGTAATTCGTCGGCCATTTTGGGTCATTTCCTGTTTTTTCCAGCCCCCTGCTATAAAGCCGCGTTAGCGCTTATGCTGATTTAGTCTTGAGCTGCTACCGTTGCACACTAGGGCAGCGCCGGTTAATCAGATTTAAACTATTAGGGCTACCTAAAGTCCACTCTTCAAATTTTCCCTTAAAACTACCTTCCTCAAAGTATACTACTGTCCTATTTAGTGTATCCTACAACTATAAATTATCTCTACTTGACTCCCAAGTAGACTATTCTCTATCTGTATAGCGAAGCACTTGCTCCTACAGTACTATCACCTCGATACAGCACTCTTGTTATAGAAAGTACCCCAAAAAGCAAACCCCATTTCTCGGTCACCCACATCCCCCAGAACCTTTTCTTAAGTTTTTCTGTCTATTCCTTCTAGCATGTCGAGGGATCAGTTGCTAATGTCCTCTCCTGCTCAGCTGGTGAACCTGGGAATATTGAGGCAATGTTACAATTGCCTCATGTACACAGACAACCCTCTCCTCCTCCCACAAAACACAAATACATGCGAGAGATGCAACTATACGGCCAAACTGGAGGCTGAGCTCTCTCAACATAGGACTGGCATGACCAGACAGGAGGAGAAGGTAACCACACACACTATAGACCCAGTCTCACATAATACCATCACAACCTCAAATCATACACATAAACACACAAAGACATACTCGGAGGCTCTGATTAAAAATCTACCAAAACAGCAGAGGCCACCAAAGCAGACACCCAAACAACTACCACCTCAGAACACAACACCTGCAACACATAGACCACAAAGTCAGAGTGTCAAGCAGTCACAGCCCTTAAGGCCAAACACAATGCCAGACACACTAGTCATTGGTGACTCCATAGTCAGACACACTGACGTCCCGCTCACCAGACTGAGTAAGGAGAAGGTCACAGTAAGCTGTCTGTCGGGTGCTAGAATCCGCCACATAACGCATGCACTCAGGTCTCTCAACAGCAGGTACAAGTACGACTCAATCATTGTCCACGCTGTTGTTAATGACCTGAGACATACCTCCTTGGACTACATGAAAAGAGACATAGAGGAGCTCTCTGATTATGTAGCCCAAGCAGGTATGACCCTGACCTTGAGCAGTATCCTACCTTCACCAAGAATGATGCCACAATACAGAGATAAGATGATCAGCTTTAACAATTGGCTTAAACTCTGGTGTCATTCAAAGGGGATCCAATGTCTGTCTGCCTGGGATGACATGCTGGACAAGCCACGCTGCTTCGCAAGGGATGGCTTGCACTTGTCACCCCTGGGATTCCGGATTTTGGCAAAGGCTCTTGCCACCCCCATAGTGCCTTTTTAGGCAAGGCTCAAATTCTAAACCTACCACCCTAGAACAAAACAAAGAAAAGAAGCTAAGGGTAATGCTGCTCAATGCCAGAAGTCTCAACCTCAAGATGCACGCACTCAAGGCCCTTCTCAGTATGGAGAACATCGATGTCTGTGCTGTGACAGAAACCTGGTTCAAGGCTCCTGAGAGCACCCCATCACTATCAGGTTTTACCTCATATCATGCGTTCCGCCCCCAAAACCTGGACAATACCAAGAAAGGAGGAGGGGTATCCATATTCATCAAGGACACCCACACCTCAAGATTGGTGGCATTGCATGATGCATCGGAAACCATCCAGGTGCAATTAACCATAGGCAAGACTGCTCTGCAATTTGTAGCATGTTACAGGCCACCCTCGCAAACTCAGGAACCTCATATGGCATTCCTGAAAACACTGGAGGGGATAAATGTATCTCCGAACACCATCATACTAGGTGACTTCAACTACCCTAATATAGACTGGGAACACTACTCAAGCCCAAACACTCTAGCCCAAAAGTTCCTGGAATTCATAAACTCAAATGCCATGGAACAACTAGTCACCATCCCCACAAGAGGAGAAAACATACTTGATCTCATCATCACGGACATGGGAGCACAATGTTCAACGCCGGAAGTATACCCCTCACTGGTGAGATCTGATCAAAAACTAATCTCGCTGGAGGTCCTTATCCCGCCCCCCACCCGAAATGAAAAAGACCACAGTAAAGAACTTCTCGAAAGCCGACTTCACACTTCTGAAGACTAGTGTGGTCTCCTTTAAGGCCCCTGAGCCGGCGGTTAACATTACTCAAACCGCTGAATCACTTACAAATGCCTTCTACCAGCACCTGCAGGGCTGCATGGATCAGGCAATCCCAAGCAAAACAAAGACTCTTTGTACCAAAGGCAAGCGTCCAGTCTGGTGGACCCCAGCCATAAACAAACTCTACAACAAAAAGAGAAAGCTACTACAAGATAGAGCAAAATCCTTAAAAGGTAAGACACCACTGATCACTATAAGTAAAAAGCTAAGAGCTCTCATAAAATCATCCAAAGCTAATTTTGAGAAAAAATAGCTAAGGACTCTAAAGACAACCATAAGGCATTCTTTAGCTATGTCAGAAACCTAGGAGGAAACTCCCAGATATGCTCAGAATTAGTTCAAAATGATGTGAAGATTACTGATCCTACAGACATTGCCAACATACTGGCTGAAAGGTTCAGTGCAAACCCCCTAAAGGAGAGATATCTATACCAAATGATTGTAGCCCCCCCAAACATCTCTAACGCCCAGGTGAGAATTGCTCTCTCCAAGGCAAAGAACACAGCATCCATGGGACCTGATGGTGTCCCCGGCTGTGTGCTCCATGAACTCAATGAGGAATTAAACCCACAGTTAGGACAGCTGTTTAATCTTAGTCTCACCTCCGGATATTACCCAGGAGTGGCGCAGCGACTGTGGTCCCACTCCACAAAGGCGGTGCCTCCACCGACCCTGGAAATTACCGTCCCATTAGCTTGACAAGCCTTATCTGCAAAGCCATGGAGAGGATCATAATGGGTCTCATAAATAAAGACATAGGGAACTTGCAGACTTTGGATCCAACCCAGTTTGGCTTTGTCAAAGGCAGATCATGCCTTCTAAACTTGGTTGACTTTTTGAAACAGTCACCAAGGCCATTGACGAGGGAAAGGCAGTCCATACAGCCTACCTAGACCTGGCGAAGGCTTTTGATACAATACCTCACTCGGGTATCATTGAAAAACTCATCAACTTAAATGTAAACCCATACATTACAAGATGGGTTGCAAACTGGCTGAGTGACAGAACCCACAGGGTCAGAGTTGCTGGCGCCATGTCAGACTCAAAGCCTGTCACAAGTGGTGTCCCACAGGGCTCAGTCCTGGGCCCACTCTTGTTTGGCATCTACTTTTCTGAAGTACAAGCAAACACAGGAGGGTTATGAGCTGACAAAGTTTGCAGATGACTGCAAACTGGGCGCCGTAGTTGAAAACACATCCGACACAGATATCCTTCAGAAGGGTCTCACAGAAATGGATAACTGGTGCCAGAGCCATGGCCTAAAGTTAAATGCCAAGAAATGCATAGTCATACCCTTCGGGAAAAATAAGGTTACCCCTAGCTACCATATAGGTGGCAATCCCTGAACACAGAAGAAGTTATTAGGGACCTGGGAACCCAGGTTGACAGTAGCCTTTCATTCGACACTCATATTGCTAAAGTAGTTAGGAAGACCTTCTACATTGCCCACCTTATCATGAAGGGATTCACATCTAGATCAAGGGAAGTCATAGTCTCCTATACTCATCACTCATCAGACCAATGATCGAGTACAATACCCCATTCGAATGTATCTGACCCTACACTTGCAGCAGCTGGAGAGGCCACAAAAGTTCCTCACCAAAAGGATAAAGGGTCTCAAAATCTGTCTTATGCTGCCCGACTGAAAGAACTCCAGTTATATTCAGTTGCTTACCGCTTGCTCAGAGGTGACCTATGCCTGACATACAAGGCCATGTCAAACCCAGATTTGATGAACATGCTTCATCTCAAAAATCTAGATCCCTCAGAGCCACAAGGGCGGAGACTTAAACCTCGACACGGTTATTAATAGGACGTGCTGGAGGGATAGATTCATCACCCAAAGACTCCCTATGCTGTGGAACAAAATCCCAGTTTATGTGAGGCAGAGCACCTCGCTGGCCTTGTTCAAGAGGAATCTTGACCAATGGATGGGAGATCGCAGATACACCCCAGGGGTTATCTCAGTGTCACTGCTCGACAGAGGCACAGCAAAATAATGGGCATAGTTTCTCCAAACTAAAGGGGTGGTGTAAGCCACAAAACTATGGGCTAGGCTTATAAATGCCCTCGGGCAGATAGCCTAGTATGAACCTATGAACCTATGAACCTATGTTGTTACAGGGACTAATAGAACCAGTGCCTCCCTGTCAGACAAGAAAAGTATTTTATTCCATATTTTTTCTGATGCAAGAGAGGGAATTATCCTGGAGTCCTGTGTTTTACCTTTCCTTTCTAAATATTTTTGTCAAAATACCAACGTTCAAAGTGCAGTTCCTTCAGAGTCTTTTGCCTTTGACCCCTTTGCTTGCTTTCATGGTAATGCTAGATCTAAAGGATGCTTCCTATCATATTTCTATCAGCAAGCCTTCAGATGTTTTTTAAGAATTTATGTGTCTGATTTACATTATCAGTTCTCTTCCTTATCCATTGGACTTGTCACTGCACCAAGGGTATTTACAAAGTGTCTGACTCCAGTAATTGCTTTTTGCAAACTTCAAGGCATTACAATAGTTCTTATATTTGGATGATTGTCTTATCTTTGCAGACTCTTTTCCAGTTATCAGGAGTGTTTTGCAGCTATTCAGAATCTTTTTCACAGTATGGGTTTGCAAATCAACTTACATAAATATTCTTTTATTCCTTGCCACAGAATTGTTTTCCAGGGATGTCTATTAGATTTTGCCTTGGAAAGAACCCTTCTTCCTCCAGACAAAGTAAAGATGCTGCAATTCTTCTTCCTGAGTTTTTCCAATGAAAGCCAGGTATCAGCAAGGGAATTTCTCAGGATTTTGTAGTACATGGCATCAATGATTCTCATATTTCCCCTGACCAGACTCCACATAAGAAATATTAATTGGTATCTCAGGTCAATCTGGACTCAGCATCTTTGCCTTTTAACTTTTCAGATCCCATTTTTGAGGGTTTGTAAGGTGGGGGGGGGGTCAGGTAGACCAGATCTCTCTCTTAATCTAAGTCTTCCATGGTTTCTTCCAAGTCTTCTCTGGTCTGTTACTACAGATGCATCAGAGCTGGCATGGGGAGTGGTTTCCAAGCTCTGTGGAACTCTCATGACAGACAGAAGCTCATAAATTTCAGAGAGGTGATTGCAGTTATCAATACTTTGACAGACATCATCTCTGGTGCCCAGCACTTCTACAAGTTTACGCAGACAACACCACAGTAATGTGGAACATAAACAAATAGGGGTGTACCAGGTCTTACCGTCTTTGCAAAATAGCTATGATGGGTCTATATTACCATGTCAAAAGACATGTTCGCCGAACACGTCTTAGTTGACATGGAATATCGACCTGCTAAAATCCCAAACAGCCGAGTCAGTGAATTTTTTCCCAGGGGAAAAAAAAAATCGCTCGGCTGTCATCTGGGATTTTCCCTTTTCCCCACTGTAGTGCGATCTCGGGGTTGATATATTTCATTAGGGGGGTGTGGGGGGGCTGTTGTAGGGTTTGAAAGTGTCTTTTGTGTGTGTGTGTGTGTGTGTGTGTGTGTGTGTGTGTGTGTGTGTGTGTGTATGTGTGTGTGTGTGTGTGTGTGTGTGTGTGTACTGCCAAGCGATTCTTTTCCTCTGGGGAAAAAATTTGCTCACTCGGCCATTTGGGATTTTAGCAGGTCGATATTTCCGTGTTGATTACGACGTGTTTGGTGAACATGTCTTTTGACATAGTAATATAGACCTGCTATGATAGCCTCAGAGATAGCAATTCTGTTCGTTTTGACTGTTTGGTCTTCCTACATTCAGTCAGAGCAAAGAACAATTGCAGAAAAGCTAAGCAGGACCAGGACAGGCTCTCAGAAGTGGAAACTTTATGCTTCCAAGATTTGATCCAACTATGGGAACACCTCAAGCAAATATTTGCCTCTTATTTGAACAGACAACTAAATAAATTCTGCTCCAGGATCCCTTACAAACAGTCCTAGAAGACAGATGCCCTCTCATTTACTTGACCAAGAATGTTCATGTGCACTTTTCCACCCTTTCCACTGATATCCAGATGTCTAAAAATCCAGAAGAACCTCAAAAAATTGAGGCGGTGACCTCTTTTAGCCCATACAACTGTGGGTCTCCCTTCTTTTCAGCCTGGCCAAGGGAAATTACCAGACGTTTCCTCACAGACTAGATTTACTCACAAATAACAGAGGTAATTTGATACACCCCAACATGGAGAGACTTCAGTTTAACTACCTGGGTGATAGAATGTTGACACCTTTTAGGCACATTTATTTCTAACAACATGCATCAGGTACTTAAAAAGGCAAAAAAAAAATGCTATTAGCAATTAACTGCATCTCTGCATGATTCATGGACATGCACCCCTTGTCTTGTCGTGTCTGACTGGCTGGCTCTGAATTGACTCTGGCTGGATGTTGTTTATAAAAGCATTAAGAACACGAGTCAGTGTTTAAATTTCATTTATATTTATGTGTAGGATTCTTTCCTGTCAAGTCTACTTACTTTAGACGCACACACACACACACACACACACACACACACACACACACACACACACACACACACACACACACACACACACACAGTGCAGGTGGTCTCCCATGTGTACTCCAAAGCATCATGGTTATGGGCTGGTTGGTAGTGACATAAAAAAATGGTAGGCTTTGTGTGAGCCACTTGAGTTGTCTCTACCAATGAAATTCTCTAAATAAGGTAAGCAGTACTATGTCTTCATTCCATAGGGTCTTGAGTCCTTATTGTATTTTTGTCATGTGCAGTCTGTTGTTTGACACCATGAGGATACAGGAACAGATCTGGCGCACTTGAGCTGTTAGTGCTGTAAGTACAGTTCCTTGTTCTACCTGTTTCTACAGGTAAAAACTCTTCTCAGTGATCTGTATCACTTACAGCGGCTACAAAATGGGTGGATAAAGTTTTTCTAGTTGGAATTTTTGCAGGTTTATTTTTATGCTGAAACCCTTGCAGGCTAAGAACTTGTTTCTAGTTATCAGCTGTTCCTCTGATTCTGCTATTATGAGAAAGTCTTCCAGGAACATCTAAACTTGAAATGCTAGCACTCTCATTTGTGTTAACTCTGGATATATGCATTGCAAATGTCCTGGATGCTAAGGTTAGAGCAAAAGGCAAAAGCTGAAACAAAGTAATGTTTTTAGCTTCTTCTGGTTGTCAGTAACATTTTTCTTGCTGTGTTTGATGGAGACATAAAGGAACTTTATGTTTCATGCCCACTAAAATATTCTAGGAGTTTTGCTTAATAAGGTTAGGCTATTCTATAGGGCTACCATTCTGCACTGCTTAACTGATATTCATTTTAGAGGGCTGATATCTAACACTGGATGTCACTGACATGCATTTACTTATTTATGGATAGTGATGTATTTATTTTGGTACTAACAAGAACCACAGGTAAAATCCATTGTCATGGTCTTGAAAAGGAACAAAAAGGACCACTTGCTTAAAAATTCTTTCACTAACTGAAAGATTTAGAATTTTTTTTTTAAGAACGTGACTACCAAGATAAAAATCAGGGATCAGCTGCTCCTAAAAAAAGAATTTTTTCTTACAGGAGGGTTTGGCTTTTACATCAATTTTCATCATCAGTGACTTTTTTTTCTTGTCAACTTAAAGAATTCATACTCATTTCTTCTTTGTACATAATTGATTGTATATTTTTTTTCTTTATCATTATTAGCTTGGAATCCTGTCTGACTATCTTCTTCTCCTGGTTAGGGGTCACCACAGCAGATCACCTGCCTGCTCATGATTGGCAGTGGAGTTTTACAGTGTTGAGTTGCCAGCCTGGCACCCAACCTTCCACAGAAGGCACACACACATGCACTCATGCCTAGGGCCAATTTAGAGTGTCCAATCCACCTACAGCATGTCTTTGGGATGTGGGAGGAAACCAGAGCACCTGGAGGAAACCCACGCGACCACAGGGAGGACATGCAAACTCCACACAGAAGGCAACTCAGCCGAGGATCGAACAGGAGAGCCTCTTGCTGGGAGGCAGCAACGGTAACCGCTGCACCACCATGGCTGCCCGCTGGAATCCTGACTGACTATAATCTCTGCAAATGTATATTCCACATATGTTCTATAAATAAGGGTATGCAACAAACAAATATCCCTGTTCAAGAAATAATGGCAAAATAAAACAATTTCAAAACAACAGAGACAGTTTACAGAAAGGTGCCCTGTCAGAAATGTTGAGATATGATGGTGAAAGTCTTGAAACTCTGAAAAATAAAACATAATTCTATAGATAAAACAGCAAATTAAGAAGTTTACTGGTAAATATTAAAAACATTTTTACAAAGGGCAAGCCACCAGAGCCCCACACTCTGTTGCTTATGTGCACTAACTCTGAGATTGCTCTACAACTGAGAAGAAGAAATTCTCTGAGATACCATAATTTCAGACTTGGTTCACATTTCTACTTGACTCTATTTAGTTTCTCAATATTTCAAGACTCACACTATCAGATCTCCAAAATACATTTGGACCTTATACATGAATATTTTACACAGCAATCAGAATTTCTTAGGTTCATAGGTAGGTACTAGGCTATTGGCCCTGCGGCCTGTACAAGCCCAGTCAAAAAGGTACCCTGGCTTTTGCCACCCAAGAAAATTATTTCTGTGCCACTGTCGAGCAGAGCCACAGAAGTGATCCCTGGTGTGAATTTCCTATTTCCCATCCAATCATCAAGATATTTCTTGAAGAGTGCTAATGAGGAGCTTTGTTTGATATAGATAGGTAGTTTATTCCAGAGTATGGGAAGTCTCTGGGACAGGAATCTACCCCTCCAGCATGTTCTGTTTATTGTGGTGACAAGGTTTAGGTCCCTAGAGCATGTAGCATGGAGGGATTGGGATTTCTTTAAGTGGAGCATGTCTAACAGGTCTGGGTTTGACATAGCTTTGTATGTGAGGCAGAGATCACCTCTGAGTAGGTGATATGCGATGGAGTAAAGCTGGAGTTTTTTGAGACAGTCTGCGGAGGGCATATGTTTGAGGCTGGTAATCCTCTTTGTGAGGTATTTCTGCGGCCTTTCCAGTTGTTGTAGATGTCTTGTGAGGTACATACCAAAAGAGGCATTGTACTCTATAATGGGTCTAATGAGTGATGAGTAGAGGGGAACAATGACCTCTTTTTTTCTGGATGAGAAACCTTTTGTGATGAGGTGTGCCACGTAGAAGGATTTCCTGACAAAAGTGGCAATGTGATTATCAAAGGAGAGACTACTGTCTACCTGTGTCCCAAGGTCTCTTATCACACTTTCGGTGTTAAATATACTACCGCCTATGTTGTAGTTCATGGGTACAGAGATTTTACCTAAGGGGATGACAATGCACTTTTTGGCATTGAGTCATCTGCAAACTTCATTATCCAAAGACCTTCTGTGTTAGCCTGTACTTCAGAGAAGTAGATACCAAACAGGAGAGGACCCAGGACTGAACACTGTGGTACTCCACTTGTCACTGGTGTGAAGTCGGATTCGGAGTCTGTGACTTTCACAGTGTGGGTTCTGTCAGTGAGCCAGTTGGCAACCCATCTTGTGACATACGGATTTATACCTCGTTTAGTGAGTTTATCTATAATTCCAGAGTGGGGGATGGTGTCAAAAGCCTTGGCAAGATCTAGATAGGCTGTGTGAACCACCTTACCCTCGTCTATGGCTTTGCTGACTGCTTCAAAGAAGTCTGTCAGGTTTAGGAGACATGATTTGCCTTTTATAAACCTGAACTGGGTAGGGTCCAGAGTTTGGAGATTACCAATGTCTTTGTTTATAAGTTCCATGATGATATGTTCCATGGCTTTGCAGACCAGGCTCATTAGGCTAATGGGGCAGTAGTTCCTGGAGTCTGTGGTGGCTCCCCTCTTGTGGAGTGGGATAACCGTCACTGTGCACCATTCAGCAGGCACAAAGCCTGAGGTGAGGCTTTGACTGAACATGGTACTTAGGTGGGGTGCCAGTTCGTTTTGCAGTTAGTGCAGAATGCAGTCTGGGATGTTGTCTGGTCCTATGGATGCTGTGTTCTTGGCTTTGGAGAGTGTGGTTTTTACCTGTGCAGCCATGATTACAGGAACTTTGTATTCTTCCGGTATAGAGATGGGCTCTTTAGGGGGTGAGAGGGGGGTAAATTTAGCACTGAACCTATCTGCCAGGATGTTGGCAATATCAGTTGAGTCTGTATATTTTGTGCCATTGTGCTGTAACTCAGAGCAGATCTGAGTGTTGCCATTGAGATTCTTGACATAGCTATAGAATGTTTTGTGGCTGTCTTTAGAATCAGTGGTGATTTTGTTTTCATAACTAGCTTTGGATGATTTTATCAGGGATCACAACTTCTTACTGAGGCTGACCAGGGAGCTCCTCTACTAGGATTCAGTAGTCATAACTGTATTGTCCATCTGCATGGGTGTCATGAAGTTGGCTTTGGAGAAATTTTTTTACCATGGTTTCCTTAATGGGGGGTGGGGGCAGGATGTGGATATCTAGGGTAATTAGCTTATGGTTGGATTGGACCAGTGAGGAGTTGACTTCAGGTGTGGAACACCGGTCACTCATGTTGGCAATGACTAGATCTAGGATATTGTTTCTCCTGGTGGGGGTGTGGATAAGCTGATCCAGGGCACTGGAGTTTATGAGTTCCAGAAAGCATTGAGCGAAGGAGTTGATACATGAGT
Source organism: Protopterus annectens (assembly GCF_019279795.1). NCBI lineage: Eukaryota > Metazoa > Chordata > Ceratodontiformes > Protopteridae > Protopterus > Protopterus annectens. The sequence goes on from NC_056743.1 coordinate 1,690,442,419, forward strand.
AGTTTTCCCAGTTCTTGGCTTTGGAGAGTGTGTTTTTTACCTGTGCAGCCGTGATTACAGGAACTTTGCATTCTTCTGGTATAGAGATGGGCTCTTTAGGGGGTGTCATAAAGTTCACCACTTCTGTCTTAAGAAGCATGAAGTTGGCTTTGGAGAAATTTTTTTACCATGGTTTCCTTAATGGGGGGGGGCAGGATGTGGATATCTAGGGTAATTAGCTTATGGTCGGATCGGACCAATGAGATGTTGACTTCAGGTGTGGAACACCAGTTACTCATGTTGGTAATGATCTATGATTTGTTGCTCCTGGTGGGGGTGTGGATAAGTTGATCCAGGGCATTGGAGTTTATGAATTCCAGAAAGCGCCGTGATTACAGGAACTTTGCATTCTTCCGGTATAGAGATGGGCTCTTTAGGGGGTGAGCGGGGGTAGGGGGAGGCTGACCAGGGAGCTCCTCCACTCATGGAATTTTACTCTCTTTTGCAACAGTTTCTTCCTTCTGTTGTACAGTTTGTTTATGGCAGGGGACCACCAGATTGGCTTCCTTTTTTTGGAGGATAGCGTCTTGGTTCTGTTTGGGATAGCACGATCCATGCACTTGTGTACGTGCTTATAAAGTGCAATTGTGTGGGATTCAGTAGTTGTAACTGTATTGTCCATCTGCATGGGTGTCATGAAGTTCACCACTTCTGTCTTAAGAAGCATGAAGTTGGCTTTGGAGAAATTTTTTACCATGGTTTGCTTAATGGGGGGTGGGAGCAGGATGTGGATATCTAGGGTAATAAGCTTATGGTTGGATCGGACCAATGAGGAGTTGACTTCAGGTGAGGAACACCGGTCACTTATGTTGGTAATAACTAGGTCTAGGATATTGTTGCTCCTGGTGGCGGTGTGGATAAGTTGATCCAGGGCTTGGAGTTTATAAATTCCAGAAAGCGTTGAGTGAAGGAGTTGGTACATGAGTAGTTTTCCCAGTTAATGGTGGGGTAGTTGAAATCGCCCATTATTAGGGTGTTTGGTGGAACCTTAATATTTTCCAGTACATCAAGAAAGGAGGAGTGAGAATCCTGGGGCATGGTGGGGGATCTGTAGCAAGCTACAATTTGGATTGCAGTTTTGCCCAGAGTTAGTTGCACTTGGATAACCTCGGCTGCATTATGCTGAGCAGCTAGCCTGGAGGTGTGGATATCCTTAATGAATATGGACACACCTCTGCCTTTGGTGTTTCGGTCCAGGTTACATGGCCAAAAAGTGTGGTATGAGTTTTAGCCTGGTAGTGCAGGGGTGCTCTCTGGGGCCTTGAACCAGGTCTCAGTCACTGCACAGATATCGATGTTCTCCATTTTAAGGAGTGCCTCGAGTGAGTGCATTTTGAAATTTAGACTTCTAGCATTGACTAGCATCACCCTCAGTTTTTGGTTGCCTGTTCCTGTTACAGTGGTGAATTTGTCATTTGAACCTTGCCTAAAAAAAGGCACTATAGGGGCAGCAAGAACCTTAGCCAGTATCCAGAATCCCAAGGAGTGACAGATGCAGGCCATCTCTGGCAAAGCATCATGGTCTGTCGACCATGTCATCCCAGGCAGACAGATACTGGATCCCTTTAGAATGTCACCAGAAGCTTAGCCAATTGTTGAAGTCAATCATTTTGTCCTTGTACTGCAGCATCATTCTGGGTGATGGCAGAATGCTACTCAGGGCTAGGGTCATACCTGCCTGGGCTACAAGATCGGAGAGCTCTTCCATGTCTCTTTTTCATGTAGTCCAGGGAAGTACATCTCAGGTCATTCACACCAATATGGACAATGACAGAATCATATTTATATTTGTTGTGGAGTGACCTGAGTGCGTGTGTTATGTGGCGGATCTTGGCACCTGACAGGCAGCTGACAGTAACCTTCTCCTTGTTTAGCCTGGTGAGTGGGACATCAGTGTGCCTGTCTATAGAGTCACCTGTGACTAGTGTGCTGGGTACGTTGTTTTGCCTTATGGGCTGTGGTTGAGTGGCACACTGAGTCTGTGGGCTTTGTGCCATTTGGGTTGTGTTGGGAGGTAGAGATTGCTTGCATTTCTGCATTGGAGGTCCCTGTTGCTTGAGATTATTATTGAGAGCCTCCACGAATGTTTTTGTGTTTCTATGTGTGGATTTTGGTGGTGTAGATTTAGTGAGATTATGTGATGAGTGTGGTGTGATGCAAGTGTTTACCTTCCCCTCTTGACTGTCTAGTTCAGTCTTGGTTGAAGAGAGCTTTACCTTCAGTTTGGCTAGATAAGTGCATCTCTCACAGGTTGTAGTGTTGGGTGGTTGGAGGTGAGGGTTGTCTGTGTACATGAGGCAATTTCTATATTGCCCCAAGATGCCCAGATTCATCAGACAGACAGGAGAGAACACTGGGAGCTGACCCTTGGACATGCCTGAATAAAAAACTATTTTCCTCTAGATAAGTGAGGAAAGTGAGTACAAGAGCTGTTTTTCTCTAAGCAAGTGAGGAAAGTAAGTACCAAAACTGTTTTCCTCTAGGTAATGAGGAATGTTGAGTGCTGTAGTAATTAGTAGGTTATTTAGTGCTTACAAGTTCTGAACAAGTGCTGATCATGAATAAGCAAATTCAAGTGCTAAAACTAAGAATCTGTATCTGGACTAAACTAGTTACAGGAAAGGGGGAAACAAGTGCAAATGTGGGCTTTTAAATCAGAAAGTTGAAAGAGGTGGAAAAACTGCCCAAATGGCCAATAACTACAATTTCTGGGCCCAAACCACTCCTTATGTGGTAGACAGGTTACCTAGTGCTTACCACTCCCCCTGATAAGCTAGAAGGCTTCCCTCCAACACAGAAAGCTTGGGGTGCTCAGAAGCTTACATACAGTCCTGGATACAGCAAATCTGAATCTGGACTACACTAGTTACAGGAAAGGTAGGAAGCAGGCTTAGATTTTTTTTTTTATAGAGAAAAGTAGCTAAAACAGCAGTAAAAACAATTCAAATGCAGTGCAAGCTAGCACACTTGAGTATGTGGCAATGTTAGACCAAACAGTTTAAAAAATGCAATTTAATTAAAAATGACTAAAACAAGTGCAGAAGGAGTCTGTTAGGTAGAATGAGGTAAAGAGATGGGACTTGGGGGGAGTCTCCCAGATCAAATCTACAGTGGGGGCGGGCAACTGCAAAAGCCTCCAAATTTAAACAACACAGGAATAGGGAGAGTGGGTAGGGGAAAACTAACACCTTCAGCAGAGATCTGAAAAACTATACAGTGAAGCAAAAATAACAGTACACAACTCTGAAGTCAGTCAGCAATAATACAACATTAGTCAAGCAACAATTACCAGTACACAACTCTGAAGTGCCAGAAAAATATACTTAGCTATGTATATCTCCAGGTAGTTTGAAGAGCACTCTGTCAGGACACAGGAAGGCTCCAGCAATGATATGCCTAAAGGCATCTTTGCAATAATATGACCAGAAGATAAAAGTTATGGAAACAGTAGTAACTGATATGGATGGGAGGCTCAAGGAAAAAGAGATGAACATAGAATTTTCTTGTGAAACACAATGAAAAATATGTGACATGTTAGAAGACTTCAAAATCAGAAACAGAAGAAAGAACTTAATGATCTTTGGTCACCCAGATCAAACATAAAAGGAAATATGGTGGCTTTTCTTACAACATGGTTTCTAAAAGTGCTGTAACTTCAAAAAAGATTATTTTTCCATAGAGGGTTCCGACAGCTTTAAGTAAACCATCAACTAAAAAATGCACCACCTTATCAACTGGTATCCTTTTGTCTTCTTTGGATTAAGACTTGGTTAACAGCCTGGAGAAACCCACCAATAAAGATTAGAAATATAAAAATAAGGTGGACAAGAATTAATCAGTGAAAATTCTTGAGAAAAGAAAAGTGTATTGAAGAATACCTACATTCACAGAGAAAATTGATTTATTCAAAAAAAATTGAAAAGAGTGAGCAAAGGGTGTAGAAAGGAAATGAGCAAGGTCCAAGCAGAAAATTGGAGGATGCGGAGTAACTGAGTAAACTCTAAGACATAAGAAAAGCAAGGTCCAAGCAGAAAACTGGAGGATGCGGAGTAACTGAGTAAACTCTAAGACATAAGAAAAGCAAGGTCCAAGCAGAAAACTGGAGGATGCGGAGTAACTGAGTAAACTCTAAGACATAAGAAAAGCAAGGTCCAAGCAGAAAACTGGAGGATGCGGAGTAACTGAGTAAACTCTAAGACATAAGAAAAGCAAGGTCCAAGCAGAAAACTGGAGGATGCGGAGTAACTGAGTAAACTCTAAGACATAAGAAAAGCAATTTAGCATGTCTGACCATTTCTCAGTTGTGATCACTAGAATGTTATTGATCCTGCATGTGTCATTGGATTAATGACATGAAAGGATAGCATTAAAAGGAATGGATGGCATCTAGTGTGTTGAGTATGCACAGTGCATATTAGTAGCATTGTAGGTAATGAGGATTTTTGTTCGTAAAACAGTAATACAGATATATGTATTATTAAAATATATATCTAAATAAAAAATGAAAATTCATCATCTTTACCCCACCCAGTTAAATTTCTTTTTCTTTTAACTCTCGGGTAAAGATTGTTTAATTCTTTAGATGGCACATTGTCATTTACTAAAACAATTATCATTTCTAAACCTGAGTTAACGGTTTGGGTATACTTTTCTTTAAAGAGACATTCAGAACTCATGGCCGGTGAACCATTAAATTTACCAAAGTAAAAGAAAACCTTGAATAATTCCTGCTAAAAAGAGACATTAAAGGCTTTATAATTTAAAAGCTAGCTTTGTTTTTCATATTTAAGCAGTGATGTGTTTATGTGTGATTTATCCAGAGCTGCTCTTTAACATCTAATGTTTATAGCTGATAAGTTTCCTCTGTCATTTGTGGTGTGAAGGGATCTTCCTTACCTTCATTGTACTGTTAAGTATTTTGGTATTTTAAATTCACATTTAACTTTTAATTATATCATTGTGGGCATTTCTTTTTTAATAATGAGCCACTTTATTTTATTTTAATATATACTTCTTTTAGCAGTCATATGGTCTTTAGTGATGTGCTAATGTTGTTATTAATATTCAACCAGGCAGAGAATTTACTATTTATTTTTTAACACCTGTGGAAACTTTAGGTTTGTATAGATTAATGTGGGAACAAAATGTTTGAGTTTCTTTCATTTGAATTAGTTTCTGTCTTGTTTAGTCACCTAGGTAATAAAGGTCACTGCTCATTAACATTGCTTTGCCAGAGATGGTCTGCACCTGTCGCACCTGGGATTCAGGTTACTGGGTAAGGTTCTTGCCACCCCTATAGTGCCTTTTTTAGGCAAAGTTCAAAGGACAAAACCACCACTGTAAAAGGTACAAGCATGCAAAATCTGAAGGTAATGCTACTCAATGCTAGAAGTCTAAACCTCAAAATGCACTCTCTCGAGGTACTCCTAAAAATGGAGAACATTGATATCCGTGCAGTAACTGAGACCTAATTCAAGGCTCCACAGAGCACCCCTGCAGTACCAGGCTACAACTCTTACCACACTTTTCGGCCACCAAACCAGGACTGAAACACTAAAGGTGGAGGAGTGTCCATATTCACCAAGGATATTCACAACACCAGGCTAGTTGCCCAACACAATGTGTCTGAAATTCTCCAGGTGCAACTAACACTCAGTAAGACTGCAATCCAAATTGTAGCTTGCTACAGATCCCCCACCATGCCCCAAGATTCTCACTACACCTTTCTAAACATACTGGAAAATATTAAGATACAACCAAACACCCTAATAATGGGTGATTTCAACTAGCCTGCCATTAACTGGGAAAACTACTCGTATACCAACACCTTTGCCCAACGGTTCTTGGAATTCATAAATTCCAATGCCGTGGATCAACTAATCCTTAGTTCCACCAGGGGCTCCAATATCCTAGACCTGGTCATTACCAAAATAGGAAATCGATGCTCCACACCTATGGTCACCCACTCGTTGGTCAGGTCTGACCATAAGCTAATCACCCTTGACATCCACATCCCACCCCCACCCCCCAGTAAGGAAACCTACGTAAAAAACTTCTCCAAAGCCAACTTCATGCTACTCAAGTCAGAAGTGACAAATTTCACGACACCCATGCAGACAGGAACTGAAAGTTTGACTGCTGAATCCTACACTAAGGCACTGTATGAGCACATCCACTTGTGCATGAATCGTGCCATCCCCAATACAACCAAGACACTCTGCTCCAAAAAAAGGAAGCCAATCTGGTCATCCCCTGCCATAAACAAGCTTTACAACAAAAGGAAAAACTGTTGCAGAAAACAGGAAAATCCCAGGATGCAAAAACTCCCTTACCAGCCTCAGTAAGAAGCTGAGATCCCTCATAAAATCCTCCAAAGCTAGTTACGAAAATAAAATTGCCAAAGATTCCAAAGACAACCACAAGGCATTCTATAGCTATGTCAAGAATCTAAATGGCAATGCTCAGATCTGCTCTGAGCCACAACAGAAAGCATTAAATATACCGATCCCAAGGATATTGCCAATATCCTGGCAGATTGATTCAGTGCAAACTTCACCCCCCTCTCACCCCCTAAACAGCCCATCTCAATACCAAAAGATTGCCAAATTCCAGTAATCACAGCCACACAGGTAAAAAACGCACTCTCCAAAGCTAAGAATACAGCATCCATGGGACCAGACGACATCCCAGGCTGTGTACTACATGAACTACAAAGTGTACTGGAACCTCACCTAAGTGTCATGTTTAATCATAGCCTCACCTCAGGCTTCATGCCCACTGAGTGATGCACAGCTACAGTTATCCTACTCCACAAGGGGGGCTCCACCTTGGATCCTGGGAACTACTGCCCCATCAGTCTGATGAGCCTGAGCTGCAAGGCCATGGAACGTATTATCATGGAACTTATAAACAAAGACATTGGCAACATTCAAACACTGGACCCCACGCAGTTTGGGTTCATGAAGGGCCAGTCTTGTTTCCTGAACCTGATTGACATCTTCGAATCAGTCAACAGAGCCGTGGACATGGGTAAGGTGGTCCACACAGCCTATCTGGAAGCCTTCAACACCATCCCCCACTCTGGAATCATAGATAAACTTACTAAGCTGGGCATTAATCCCTATGTCACTCGATGGGTTGCTAACTGGCTTACTGACAGAACCCACACTGTAAAGGTAGCCGACTGCAAATCCAGCACCAGACAAGTGACAAGTGGAGTAATTCAGGGTTCAGTCCTGGGAACGCTCTTGTTTGGCATCTACTTCTCTGAAGTACAGGCCAACAATAAGGAACTCTGGCTAACAAAGTTTGCAGATGACTGCAAACTGGGAGCCATTATTGAATCCCCAAATGATGTGCATATTCTACAAAAGGGCCTTACAGAAACAGATGCTTGGTGCCAGAGCCATGGGCTCAAGCTCAATGTCAAGAAATGTATAGTTATCCCCTTTGGGAAAAAACATGTACCCATGAATTACCACATAGGTGGCAGTACACTAAACACCAAAATTGTGATAAGAGACTTAGAGACACAGGTGGACAGTGGTCTTACCTTCGATAAACACATCGCCACAACCGTCAGGAAATCTTTCTATGTGGCACACCTCATCACTAAGGGCTTTTCATCCAGATAAAAGGAGGTCATTGTCCCACTGTGCTTATCCCTCATTAGACCCATTTTAGAATACAACGCCCCGTTTGGTATGTACCACTCAAAACATCTGCAACAACTGGAAAGGCCACAGAAATACCTCACTAAAAGAATTACCAGCCTAAAGCAGATGCCCTATGCTAACCATCTAAAAAAACTCCACCTATACTCTGTCACATATCGTCTACTCACAGGCAATCTCTGCTTAACATACAAGGCCATGTCAAACCCAGAGCTATTGGACATGCTACACTTAAAGAAATCCCAATCCCTCAGAGACGCACGCTCCAGGGATCTAAACCTTGTCATCACAATGAACAAAACATGCTGGAAGGATAGGTTCCTGACCCAGAGACTCCCCAGACTCTGGAATAGACTGCCAATACATGTCAAGCAGAGCGCCTCTTTGGCCCTCTTCAAAAGGAACCTTGATGATTGGATTGGAGATAGGAAATTCACCCCGGGGATGACGTCAGTCGCCCTGCTAGACAGGATGTCCAGGGAAGTAAATACTGTGGGAAGAAATAGCCAGGGAATTGTTATGACTAGGCTTGTATAGGCCCTAGGGCCGATAGCCTAGTACTATCCTATGAACCTATGAAATATGTAGCACGTGTAGATCTTTTAAATTTTTATTCGAATATGCTGTTGTACATTATGGCTGTCTATGACAACTAGTTGAGCAAAGACTGGAAACAGAATAAGGCCTTTAGTCAATGGTCTTTCTGCTTTTGTCACCCTTTTTGTGTTTGTCTTTCTCAAGTGCTATTGGCAATAGGCACGCTCTGGATTTTGCAGCACAGTACTATAGCTTTGGTAATGCACTGTTGTAAATTACATGTTTCACAGCTTTGAAGTACTAAAGCTCATTGTCAACCAGAGTGTGAGTTGCAATAATGAGTTTCCATCTCTTAAATCATGCATAGATATGTATGTACACAGGCACAGTATGAAACACAACAGGAGCTTTGCATTTACCAGGAAAACTTAGTACATTTACATGAACTATAGCCTGATAGCTTAAGTGAACTTCAGTATAAATAAGTTTGTAGTGGCTGTTTGGTAACACTAATAATTCTATTTGCTTAGAAATAAGATAAAATAGTTAAATCTGAACATATTCAATCTCATTCCTGAAAGAGTCCATAATAGGTCCATTGGTGTTTACTAGGCTAATGAACACAAGGGTCTTTTTCAAGCCTAGCCGTGCACCCCAAATCTCTGACAAGATGTGGTACCCTTGATAAGTGTAGGCAGGGTCTTGGGAGGTGAAACTTTTATAAGCAAGACCTGGAAGCTGAACCATTTACAGGCTGTCTGTGTCCATTAGACACATAGGTGCCAAACCAGAGATGAATTGCCTGTTCTCCAGTCAGTTGTCCAAGTTACACTTGAATTGGGTTAGAGAGGAACTCTGCTTCCTATGGATAGAAAGCCTCTTCCAGAGAAGGGGTAGTATCTGGTATACACACCTGTCTTTACAGCAGGTCCTGTCTGTATCACAGGCAAGATTTAAGTCTTTAGAACAGGCAGTTCTGGTTCTGTTTGCTTTGCAGATATACAGGAGGTCCAACAGAGCCTGTACAATACAGAATACAGGATAGTGCCTTGAGGTGGTCTGCATAGGACATGTTATTTATGCCCTGTATTTTCTTAGTGAGGAACCTCTGTGGGCATTCCACTTGTTGGATATGCCTTGTTAGGTACATACCAAAGGGGGGCATTGTACTCAAGAGATTCATAGGTTTATAGGAGGTTACTAGGCTAGCAGTCCTAGAGTCCTTACAAACCTAGCCATGTTAATCCAAGTTGCCCCAATCATCCTTATTAAGTAGACGTACCTTGCAGAGTTAGTCTAAGGTCAACACCTATTCCCACTGTTCATGAGATACATGGGTGCCTCCCTTGGGATGAATTTGCAGTCTTCCATCCATTTGTCCAGGTTGTGCTTGAATAGGGTCAGTGAGGAGCTCTGCTTCACATGAATTGGAAGTTTGTCCCAGAGGAATGTCAGTCTCTGGGAGACATATATGCCTCGCCAGCATGTTCTGTTAATGTCACAAGCTAGGTTAAGATCCTTACATCAAGTGACTCTTGTCCCATTAGATTTGCAAATGCAAAGTATATCCATCAGGGTAGGGTCAGAAGCTGCTCTGTAGGCCATGTATAATTCTCCTCTCAGCAGCCTATATGATGCACAGCACAGTAACAGAGCTTTTAGTCTATCCATGTACATAATGGTTTGGAGGATCAGTATTTTCTTGGTGAGAAACCTCTGTGGTCACTCCAGCTGCTGCAGGTGTCTGTTGAGGTACATGCAAAATGGTACATTATGCTCTGTTAGTGATCTGATGATGTTTCAATATAGTGGAGCTATAACATCCTTAGACCTGGATGCAATACCCTTACTTATGAGGTGCGCAACTTAAGAGTGTTTTCCTTACCACAGTGGAAACTTGGCATCTGAAGTTCAGATTGTTATCAACCTGTGTTCCTAGATCTTGCACCACTAGGTTTGAGCTTAAGAGGGTGTTGTCAATACTGTCGGTAATGGGGAATTCTACTCTGCCAAAGGGAATAATAATGCACTTTTTTGCCTTTAGTTTTAGACCGTGGTTTGGCACCAAACATTTGTCTATGTTAGTCCTTCCTGTAGTATGTTAACATCATTGGGGGACTCAATGATTACACCCAATTTGAAATGATCAGTGAACCTGGTAAGCCAAAGTCCATCTAATTTAGCCTGGACTTCCAAGAAGTAGATTCTGAACAATAAAGGGCCCAGCATAGAACCTTGCGGTACACCACTGGTGATGTGTCTACTGGTAGAGGTGAGTTCACCAACTTTGACAGAATGTGTTCTGTCAGTGAGCCAACTGGGTACCCATCAGGTGATGTAAGGGTTAATCCCCAGCTGAGATAGTTTTTCATGATACCTGAGGAGTGGATTGAGTCAAAGGCCTTGGCCAGGTCAAAATAGACAGTATGCACTGTCTTACCTTCACCCAGGGTTTTGGTGACGTTCTCAAAACATTCTACTAAATTTAATAAGGATGATCAACCCTTAACGAAGTCAAACTGGGTTGGGTCTAGAGTTTGAAGGTCACCTATGTCCTTGTTGATAATGTCCATGATGATTCTTTCCACAGCCATGCAAATAAGACTGTTGATGGCTCCCCTCTGTGTAAGGGGATTCCTGTTGATGTTGATATACTGCTGGGACAAAGCCAGTTCTCAGGGTATGGTTAAAGAGAATGCTAAGTGGCTCTGCTAGGTCCTGTTTTAGATTGCTTAATAAGCATCCTGGAATGTTATCTGGTCCCATTGTGGCTGTGTTTTGGCCTGATCTCTAGCGATACTTGGCACAGGACCTGTGTTGGGTATGCTTTGGGGTATGGCTGGTGGTGTCAGGCGGTGAAGTTTGCACCACATCTGTCAGCTAGCAGGTTAGTGATTTCCTCCTGTGCAATATGAATGGTACCATCTGTTACCAGTTCTGCCCATAGCTGGGCATTCCCTTTTAGGTTTTGTATGTAATTAAAGAATGCCTTATGATTATCCTTGGCTAGGGAAACTATTTTAGCTTCATACTTAGCTTTAGAGGGTTTCACACAACTTTTGATTTGCTTGTTCAAGCTAAGGAGGGAATTCTTCCCCTGCTGAGTAAGTACCCTCTTATTCTTAGATATCAATTTCTTCCTGTTGTTATATAACCTTTTTATACTTGAGGTCCACCAGGGTGGCTTGTGATTTGGAAGGACTTAATTTTGATATGGTCGGGTACAACTGAGTCTATACAGCTACATAAGTATTTGTACAGGATATCTGAGTACACCTTTACATAGGAGTCTTTGTTATGTGGGAGTGTTGGGAGTATAAAACATTTTATACCATCGCTTACTACTCTTCTGAATTTTGCTTTGGAAAAGATCTTCAGTTTTTTGGCACCTGTGGGGGTGTCAGGTCCAATAGTTACTTCAAATGAGACAGTTTTATGATCCAACCTTACCAGGGAAGGCATCACACAGGGGGAGTGCAGTGACTCCCCATGTTGGTGAGTACTATGTCTAAGACATTTCAGTCCTTTATGGGGGTGCAGACTAATGGTTGAAGGGCATTTTAACTGACAAAGTCCAGGAACCTCTGGGCAAGCGTGTTTGCACTTGCGTATGTCACCCATTTGATGGAAGGATAGTTCAAATCACCCATAACAAAGTGATGGACTGTATGGAGAGTGATTCCAGTAAGTCCAGGTAGGTGGTGTGCTTCTCTTGGTTCATGGTGGGGGACCTAGCTAGCAGTATGTCCAGGTAGGTGGTGTGCTTCTCTTGGTTCATGGTGGGGGAACCTAGCTAGCAGTAAGTCCAGGTAAGTGGTGTGCTTCTCTTGGTTCATGGTGGGGGACCTAGCTAGCAGTAAGTCCAGGTAGGTAGTGTGCTTCTCTTGGTTCATGGTGGGGGACCTAGCTAGCAGTAAGTCCAGGTAGGTGGTGTGCTTCTCTTGGTTCATGGTGGGGGACCTAGCTAGCAGTAAGTCCAGGTAGGTGGTGTGCTTCTCTTGGTTCATGGTTGGGGACCTAGCTAGCAGTAAGTCCAGGTAGGTGGTGTGCTTCTCTTGGTTCATGGTGGGGGACCTAGCTAGCAGTAAGTCCAGGTAGGTGATGTGCTTCTCTTGGTTCATGGTGGGGGACCTAGCTAGCAGTAAGTCCAGGTAGGTGGTGTGCTTCTCTTGGTTCATGGTGGGGGACCTAGCTAGCAGTAAGTCCAGGTAGGTGGTGTGCTTCTCTTGGTTCATGGTGGGGGACCTAGCTAGCAGTAAGTCCAGGTAGGTGGTGTGCTTCTCTTGGTTCATGGTGGGGGACCTAGCTAGCAGTAAGTCCAGGTAGGTGGTGTGCTTCTGTTGGTTCACGGTGGGGGACCTAGCTAGCAGTAAGTCCAGGTAGGTGATGTGCTTCTCTTGGTTCATGGTGGGGGACCTAGCTTGCAGTAAGTCCAGGTAGGTGGTGTCCTTCTCTTGGTTCATGGTGGGGGACCTAGCTAGCAATGACATTGTAGAGTATTTTTCTAGAGTTAATTGGACATGGAATAATTCAAGAGAGTCATACTGTTTGACCAGTCTTGAAGTGTATTTGGCTATGAAGATGGATACCCCTCCACCTTTGTTTTTTTTTTTTTGTTTGTTTTTTTGTCACGCTCATTTTGAGGTGGGAATGTGTGTTGTAGCATTGCACAGCTGGGGTGCTCGCCATGACCTTGAACCATGTGTCTGTGACTGCACAGATGTCGGCATCTTCCAAGATGAGGAGTACTTCCAGGGAGTGCAGCTTCATGATTAAACTTCTACCAATAGCAGCAGAACCTGGAGTTTGTCTTGGGTTGATTTTGTTATACCGGAAATTTTGTTGACATTGCCTAAAACAGGCACTATGAGGGAGACAAGTGTCTTTTACAGTATCCAAAACCCTAGAGGAGACAGGTGCAGCCCATCTCTGGCAAAGCAGCATGGCCTGTCAACCACGTCATCCCAGGCTGACAGATACTGGATCCCCCTGGACTGACACCAGAAGCTAATCCAATTGTTGAAGTTGATCATTTTTTTGTTTATACTGTGGCATCATCCTGGATGAAGGTAGAGTGCTGCTTAGGGCTAGGGACATACCTGCCCAGGACACATAATCTGAGAGTTCAGTCACATCTCTCTTCATATAGTCCAGAGGGGGTACGTCTTAAATCATTTACCCCAGCATGAACTACGATCAAGTCATAATGGTACTTGTTGACTGACTTGAGTGTATGCATAATCTGATGAATCATTGCACCTGACATGCAGCTGACCATGACATTCTCCTTGTCTAGCCTAGTGAGGCAAAAATCTGTGTGTCTCACTATGGAGTCACCTATAACCAGAACATTAGGTTTAGAGGGGTTTTGCCTTAGGGGCTTATTTGTTGAGACACACTTGTCTGTATTATTATGTGTAGTTATTTCTATTGCATAGCAGTGTATGCACTTTGTTTACATTTGGGAGGTTTCTGGACTTTTGCTAGACCTCTACTGAGTACCTCCACATATGTGGATCTATGTGTTGTGTTTATTTTGTGTGAAAGGTGAATAGTGTGGGCTGACAACCTGTTTGGTATCTGGTTTGCTGTTACATGAAGGAAATGAATCCAGTTTCATAGTGTACTTACACCTCTCACATAGGGGTATAAGAAGTTCTGCTTGAAAGGTTCAAGACTCAACTCTACACTCTTCCACCTCAGTGGAGTTGAAAGCCTTTCCTGCTCACTATTGGCAAAGCAAGTTATCACCCCCATCTCCCACCTGAAAAGAAGTTCTGCTTGAAAGGTTCAAGACTCATCTCTGCACTCTTCCATCTCAGTGAAGTATGTGCAGTAGATAAATATTTCCAGCTTTATTTATCTTTGGAGTTTGTAAGGCCACCTGCACAACCCTGAACCAGACCTCTGTCTCCCCCCCCTCCCAGGCACTCCTGTAACCCAATATGCCTCCCTCACAGTTCTCACCATGTAGTTATCGTTCTTACTGAACTTACTGATAAACTCTACTTATTATTTAACTGCTTTTCCCCCGATATCCCCACTATCTTCACTCCCCCAACACTTCTTTCTCCCAGTCAGTCTCCTCTGTCTTTCAAACCTAGTCTCACCCTTTAAACCTGCTCTGCTTTACTCTGCTAGCCTGCTCTCTCACTGAATCTCCATACACTCCTCTTTAGAACATTATGACAGCTCATCCAGCTCTTTCTGCTGCATTACACATTGTTTTTTTAATATCTGGCTATCTGCTGAATCCGGGCCTAACAGACAAACATCCTTTCCCTATGGAATTCCTTTTCATTGTACTTCATGTTTTACTCTATCCGTCCTTACCCATAATTCCTTGCGGGATATAAATCCCTTACCTTGGCATCCTGCGCCATCTTTCATCACTACTAGCCCTTCTCGTGGACAGGTCTGGTTCCTGGTGGTGTGCAACAGCGATAAATGGTTACATAGAGTGCTGTAATAGTCTGTAGATAGGGATTGTTTTACAGGACTCTTGTTCTAATAATGCTATATTTTCTTAATCTGATTGTACCCTGTTACTGTATTATATCTCTGCATTTTTCAGTATGTATTGCATCTTGAAACTATAATGTACTGTGTTGATGATAACCTGACTTGGATAACAACCTGCTGTATTTACCTGTAGTTAGCAACTTATTGACAGGTTTTTATCTTAACGAAGGTTTGCCACTGTCACTTGTCATTGTACCATTCATTTACTCAAATGGATGCTGTTTTCCTGCACTTAACATACCTGAAAACTGTGTCCTACTGCTTTGGCACCTAGTTGTGTACTTATCTGGTTATAGGAAGCTTATGAGTGTCTGATCATTAAAGGCTTTATCACACCTGTAGCAGTGCTAGTCTTTGTGCAATCACGGCACTAACGGAATGAGTACCAAATGCTAGTTTAAATGTATTGCCTGGTTTGCGACTTTAGAGCAACAAGCATTTTATACATGCCTACTGCCTTTTAACTGATATTGGCATCTTCTTAATTTAGAAGTAGCGTATGATTGCACACAGCCATTATCGGACCTATGTTTAGTGTCCCTAACTCAACTTTGATGGTCTGTTTCCCTACATAGGTTTTACACTACTGGCTTGAGTGTGAGTAATTTTTTAAATGTGTTTACCACATTCTCATGTCCAGCACCTTCTCTATTCATGCATTCATTTCTGTTTTATCTTGTAACTGTTGAACAGTTCTTAAAGTTTGTACTGTTCTTCTATCATGTGTACGGCACCTATACAACAGCCAAGACAGAGTGCACATTTCTGTACGAAGCAGCATTGTGGATTTCTCGTCCTTATATGACAGACACCTTACCTCTTAATTAAACTAGCTGCATGTATTGTACTTTAATTGTAAGGTTGCATCTCACAGCAGTTGCTATAGTCCTTGTATGATATTGTTACTATACTTGCTGTGGTTGGAACTGTTCTATATTTGATAGTAACCATTTTTAAAGTTGATTTTGTTGTTGATTTGTACTGCATTAGATGAATAATGTGCCTTGTCTACTTACTCTAGCTAACCTTTCTCCACTCCTGCTTTTCCCCTAACCCATCCTACTAAACTCTATCTCCATCTAGTTTCTGACTAACCCCCCTTCTTCCACCCTGTTCTCCTGACTTACCTCAACCTCCATTCCTGACTCTTCCCCCTTCTCCTCCTCTGTGTTTTTATTCCTCATATACTTACATTTGCCTGTCTTTCCTCTCTTTTTTTTTAGATTGGAAGCATTTCCTGCTCACTATTGGCAAAGCAAGTTATCCCCCCCCCATCTCCCACCTGAAAAGAAGTTCTGCTTGAAAGGTTCAAGACTCAACTCTGCAGTCTTCCACCTCAGTGGAGTTGTGCAGTAGATAAATATTTCCAGCTTTATTTATCTTTGGTGTTTGTAAGGCCACCTGCACACCCCTGAACCAGACCTCTGCCTCCCCCCATCCCAGGCAGTCATGTAACCCAATAAGCCTCCGTCACCACGTAATTATCCTTCTCACTGACCTTACTTATCTACTCTCTACTTATTATTTAACTGCTTTTCCCCCGATATCCCCACTATCTTCACCCCCCAACCCTTCTTTCTCCCAGTCAGTCTCCTCTGTCTTTCACACCTAGTCTCACCCTTTAAACCTGCTCTGCTTTACTCTGCTAGCCTGCTCTCTCACTGAACCTCCATACGCTCCTCTTCAGAACATTATGACAGCTCACCAAGCTCTTTCTGCTGCATTACACATTGTTTTTTTTAATATCTGGCTATCTGCTGAATCCGGGCCTAACAGACAAACATTCTTTCCCTATGGAATTCCTTTTCATTGTACTTCATGTTTTACTCTATCCGTCCTTACCCATAATTCCTTGCGGGATATAAATCCCTTACCTTGGCATCCTGCGCCATCTTTCATCACTACTAGCCCTTCTCATGGACAGGTCTGGTTCCTGGTGGTGTGCAACAGTCATAAATGATTACACAGAGTGCTGTAATAGTCTGTAGATAGGATTGTTTTACAGGACTCTTGTTCTAATAATGCTATATTTTCCTAATCTGATTGTACCCTGTTACTGTATTATATCTCTGCATTTTTCAGTATGTAATTCATCTTGAAACTATAATGTACTGTGTTGATGATAACCTGACTTGGATAACAACCTGCTGTATTTACCTGTGGTTAGCAACTTATTGACAGGTTTTTATCTTAACGAAGGTTTGCCACTGTCACTTGTCATTGTACTGTTCATTTACTCAAATGGATGCTATTTTCCTGCACTTAACATACCTGAAAACTGTGTCCTACTGCTTTGGCTCCTAGTTGTGTACTTATCTGGTTATAGGAAGCTTATGAGTGTCTGACCATTAAAGGCTTTATCACTCCTGTAGCAGTGCTAGTCTTTGTGCAATCACGGCACTAACGGAATGAGTACCAAATGCTAGTTTAAATATATTGCCTGGTTTGCGACTTTAGCGCAACAAGCATTTTATACATGCCTACTGCCTTTTAACTGATATTGGCATCTTCTTCAGTAGCGTATGATTGCACACAGCCATTATCAGACCTATGTTTAGTGTCCCTAACTCATCTTTGATGGTCTGCTTTCCTACATAGGTTTTAAACTACTAGCTTGAGAGTGAGTCATTTTTTAAATGTGTTTACCACATTCTCATGTCCAGCACCTGCACTATTCATGTATTCATTTCTGTTTTATCTTGTAACTGTTGAACAGTCCTTAAAGTGTATACTGTTCTTCTATCATGTGTACGGCACCTTTACAACAGCCAAGACAGAGTGCACATCTCTGTACGAAGCAGCATTGTGGATTTCTCGTCCTTATATGACAGACACCTTACCTCTTAATTAAACTAGCTGCATGTATTGTACTTTAATTGTAAGGTTGCATCTCACAGCAGTTGCTATAGTCCTTGTATGGTACTGTTACTATACTTGCTGTGGTTGGAACTTTTCTATATTTGATAGTAACCATTTTTAAAGTTGATTTTGTTGTTGATTTGTACTGCATTAGATGAATACTGTGCCTTGTCTACTTACTCTAGCTAACCTTTCTCCACTCCTGCTTTTCCCCTAACCCTTCCTACTAAACTCTATCTCCATCTAGTTTCTGACTAACCCCCCTTCTTCCACCCTGTTCTCCTGACTTACCTCAACCTCCATTCCTGACTCTTCCCCCTTCTCCTCCTCTGTGTTTTTATTCCTCATATACTTACATTTGCCTGTCTTTCCTCTCTTTTTTTTAGGTTAGAAGCATTTCCTGCTCACTATTGGCAAAGCAAGTTAATACCCCCCCCTTCTCCCACCTGAAAAGAAGTTCTGCTTGAAGGGTTCAAGACTCAACTCTGCAGTCTTCCACTTCAGTGGAGTATGTGCAGTAGATACATATTTCCAGCTTTATTTATCTTTGGTGTTTGTTAGGTTACCTGCACACCCCTGAACCAGACCTCTGCCTCCCCCCATCCCAGACACTCCTGTAACCCAACAAGCCTCCCTCACAGTTCTCACCATGTAGTTATCCTCCTCACTGACATTACTTATCAATTCTCTACTTATTACTTAACTGCTTTTCCCCTGCTATCCCCACTATCTTCACCCCAACCCTTCTGTTGCCGAATCAGTCTCCTCTGTCTTTCACACCTAGTCTCACCCTTTAAACCTGCTCTGCTTTACTTTGCTAGCCTGCTCTCTCACTGAACCTCTATACTCTCCTCTTTAGAATGTTACAACAGCTCACCCAGCTCTTTCTGCTGCATTACACATTGTTTTTTTAATATCTGGCTATCTGCTGTATCTGGGCCAACCCCACTCTATTTGCTCCCCATACCCTGCCCCCATTCCCACTCACCCCATATCAATTTCCTTTATAGCTAAACACCACACCCACAATTCCTCACACTGTCATTTCCTGCTCTGTTTCTCCAATCAAAATGCATTCCTCCCACCAAACCCCCCCATACATCATACTAATACCACCCCACTTCCTGCTCTTTATCCAATTGCAATACACTCCTCCTACCTAGCACAACCCCACCCCTCCTACACTTACTTCCTCTTATAACTCTAACCTCTCTTTACCTCTCCCTCCTTCCTCCTCCCCACCTCTAACACTTACATTATCACTTTTATTTGTTATACATCCACCCCTATATTCTCTCTCAAGCTCACACTCTCCTCTTCACTCCATCTTTGCAACCCTATCACCTATACTCATATCTCACTACTCTCCACACTAGCATGACCTCTTCTGTCCTCTCTCCTCTCTCCTCCCCTTATTATCCCTCCTTCTACTGTTCACCTCTCATCTTACTTATTTCCACATTCATCTCACTCTCCATCCTACTTCCCCAACTTCCTCTTACTACACTACTCACTCCAACGCACACTACTTCTTCACCATATCACCCTCACTCTTTTCCTTATCTGAATTCCGATTACCTGAAATTAAACTACCTCCCACAACTCCACACTTAACCATGTAAAACTGAAAGTAATCAACCCATACTCACTTACCTCTCATTCATTTAACACCTTCCTACTCTCTGTTGACATCCACCCAAACCCTGGCCCTCTAGCTAAGCAGACTGCTCCTTCTATTACCACACATACTCCCCCAAACACTGGCAAGTATCCTCCTAAGCATTTTTCTTTCTTCTCCAGCAACATCCACAGTATCCTTAACAAAATTACAGATTTTCTCTCTTTGATAACTCAGTACTCTTCCAACATAGTCATTCTCTCAGAGACCTGTCTTAAACTACACATTTCTGACAAAGAATTCCTCCCCAGGATACAACACTCTCTGCCTAGACAGAACCAATAAGAAAGGAGGTAGTGTTGCTATTCTTTATTCCAACCATCTAACCCTAAACCCCCCCACCCAATCCACCTCCCTCCTTCTTCCCTGCTGAGCTTCTAATAGCCAACTTATACCCAATCCTCACAAGACAATAACAGTTGCTGCCATCTACATACCACCTGGTGACAGCATACCCATACTAGAACAGATTCTAAATTGGTTATCTGACCACATCCCCAGTGAAAGCATTATACTGGGTGATATTGATATCAATTGGCTTACCCTTACCAGTAACTCACCGTCTACCAGCATAAACCTATATGGTTTCACCCAGCTCATCTCCTCTCTCACATTCCTTAACAAAGCCACCAACTATAGCTCTATCATTGACTGGATCCTCGTTACCAATTTCCTTTCTCTGATGTTTGTCCTTTAGTTTCACCCTTTTTAACTTTACCTAAGTAGTGGAGACCATCATGGGCACTTTCTCAGCTCAGAAGGGCTGGTTTTAGTGTCCTTTGTTCAGTCACCAGCTATTTAGGTGAGTCATTCTCCCCTTCCTCGTCCTGTCTTTCAGCATCTCCATTACTGGCCTGCATTATTTCTGTCTTGTACATTCCTTTTTAAGGTGTTCAGACTTGTAATTGTTGTCTTTGATTTAATACACAGTTTGCAATATTTTATACCACAGCAGCCATTCCACAGAATATAAAGGTAGTACGGAAGACCAAGAGGAGCAAAAATCATTTGCAGATTTAAAAATATTCTTCAGCTTTCAGTACTAAGAAAAGAATGAGAAAACACCTTAGACATGGCACTTATCAACCTTGATGGAACGATGCGAAATTATCCACCAACCTTCTGACATGAAAATAATGTTGACACCCAATGTTTCTAAGGGTCTATATCGTCAGATCGAATGTTGAAATCTCAAAAGCAAAAATACCGCAACTCAAACTCCTTACTGTAAGGGACTGTGCCCCCCACACCCACCCACCCTCGCTAAATATATATTCCAACTCCAAGATCGCACTACAATGAGGAAGGGCAAATATTGCTATGTTCACTGTACTGCAATCTCAAAAAAAGCACTTCGAGTTCCGGCATTTCCGCTCTTTAAAGCGTTCGAGATTATCAACATTCAATCTGATGATATAAACCCGTTTCTAAGCTGACAAGAACTTGATGATGGCACTTTAAATGTCCAACCATTACCTCTTCATCAGTATACCCCAACTGTATTTTTTATATTTCAGATTACTGCAAAAATTGTAATTGACTATTGAGTCTGTATATTTAAGGAGGGGGTTATGGGGTGTAAAGTCCTCTGTATGAGGAGGAGGTCAAATGTCTTTTAATGGTGTTGATTTGGCAGCATTATTTGTTCACCTTAATCTTTTTGGAGTGATGAAGTTTCCTTTGTGGAGCTGAGAGATGACTTCTTGTTGTGGATACTTGACTTTTATAAACATCAGTGCCTGCCATTAAAGTAGGGGACAAAGCACCTTGAGGCCAAAGTTGACCTCATGTAGAGGGAATTTAGCTATGGGAAAGACAGACCAACAAAAGAAAATGTCATCAAAATCTTGTTTGATTGTTTTGATTACAAGATGTCCAGCTCAGATGAGACACAGAAAAAACAGCTCCACAGAATATTATAAATATATACTTCACAAGATACAATATAAATATATTCGTAAACACCAAAGAAAAGATACATTAATCGCTGCACAGATGCCCCAGAAAACGCTACAGCAACATCTATCCCCAGTGTGGCAAAGCAGCAGTGATGCAAGACAACATAAGTGCATCCACGCACACATAACCATAAAAACATGCATTCACATTTGCTTAACTTAATCTGTCCTAGGATGCAAAACTATAAACCATAGAACACATTAGAAATTATACTGTTATGTACATATTGCCTTTTGCTGACATCATAGATGCTTATATCTATGTTTGTAATGCCAGGTTACACCTGTTTTGCTGTCATTAATCATTCATGTGAGACAAAACAGTGGGGAGTGTTTGCTAACCACACTGTAACTGCAAGACATCTATATGTAGCACCCATAACAACAGTGTAGTTACTGTTCTATGTTCCATTAATGATTAATCACACTGAATAGACAGTTAAATTATAATCAGCACTGTAATTTTAAGGATTAAATTAAGGATGTCTAATATTCAGTAAAAAACTGAGAGCTCTTTCCTCAAACACTTACCTGACTTTTGTAAATTCTATTTTTAGTAATCAGTTCGTTTTCATAAAAAAATACTTCAGATATATTGTCTTTCACCCAGCCTATGATTTGTACTAATTTATGGATTTTTATTTACCCATGTGATTGCTGCCTACATGGATCACAATGTTTCTCTTCATGTATTTCAGCCTTAGTACTGCTACATGGTTTTTGATGGTCAGTAGGTTACAGTCCTTCCTAAGACTCTGTGCCTTGGCATTTTCTTTCCAGTCGTGCCATAGACCTTTATGAGAAAGTCATCAACTGACCCTTTTGTGAGATTATCAGGAAAAGATAATTCTCAATATGTGTACACCACAAGCCTCAGTAAAATAAGTAAATTAACCATTATGGGAAAGAAAACTGAAACCCAAAGCATAAAGAATAAATATATAACAAGCAGTATGATTGGTTCAAGTATCTTGGGAGGTATATAAATTACTCTTGAAAATACAGAACTGCATCACTGTCTTAAGTTATATACAATTGAATAATGATACATAGGTCTTTAATACTGGAGTCAGGCCATAAAGCATTTCATTATTAAACAGCCATGGGTCATTGTACATTATTCGGCTATATGATGAGCGATTTCATTCATGAGCAATTTGCATGCCTTCAACTACAACTTGGAAAAAAGGAGATTTCTTAACATTTGTAAATGTGTTTCACAACTATAGTGCAAGTGTGGCGAGAATAGATACTAGTTGTCTTAGTTCTTTTCATATAAGTCAGTAGATGACTTTTTATGGTAGGACTAAATCCATTAGCTACTTAATTTTCTGTCTTAGACTGAACAATGTGTTATCTGAATGTGTTTCTTATTTAATATGACTGGACATGGAATACACTACATTGCCCATTTCATATCATAGATCTCATTACCAAACCATTTCTCTTAATGCAATCACATGATTCACTGTGTGAATAAATACTTAACAATAACATGGGCCACATTATTTAATTTCAAGAGCACAAGGTGGGGGGTGGCTTGCAGAAGGTTTGTTTGTGTCTTTCGGCTTTTCCCGGTTAGGGGTTGCCACAGTGGAACTCCGGTCCACTAATGATTGGTAGTGGATTTTTACGTACCGGGTTACCAGCCCTGACTCACAACCTTCAACTAAGGCACGCCCCATTCACGTATGCCTCCACACAGAAGACGCTCTAGCTGAGAATCAAACGGGACAACGTCTTGCTAAATATGATATTTCTACAGCTGACAGATATTTTAGTAAATAAGTATAAGCTGAACA
The DNA here is from genome assembly GCF_019279795.1 of Protopterus annectens. Classification (NCBI taxonomy): domain Eukaryota; kingdom Metazoa; phylum Chordata; order Ceratodontiformes; family Protopteridae; genus Protopterus; species Protopterus annectens. Next base: position 1,690,465,487 of record NC_056743.1, read on the forward strand.
AAGGATCTCAGGAGCAAAACAGAACCAAAACAAACAAGAAACATTAGTGTACTGAAGTAAGTTGAAAACACTGTACTACTCTTTGCCCACATATTCTGTGCTGCCAGTAAATTAGCAGTTATTCATACTGAAGACATAAAAATGATGATCCACAAACAATGAATACAGCAGGATCAGTTTGTTTTCTTAAACACAAGTTCTGGTTAATCTTCCCCAATTACTTTCATTTTATACTGCGGCTGGACTTCAAACATTTTTCATACTGGTACCCGGCATGTACAACTAGGGTAAGTATTCTAGGGTTAGACTGACGACAGCAACATAAAAATATGGGAGGGCATTATATTAGTGTTAACGGCAGACACATTTCTCCAAGGGCTTAGAAAATGGACAGAGGCTTAAAATGAGTCCTAAAAGAGATGAGGAAGGCAACAGGAGTTACTGGCAGGAGGGGGAATCGATACAGGGAAAACCTTTTTATGTAACTTTGTAAAAAAAAAAAAAAAAAAAAACTATGGTTGGTCAAAAAACTTATTGGCATATTTTCAGTAATTTGTAATTGATTATGACAGAAAATCCCTACCCCTTCCCCTATTTTTTACCTCCGGCTAGGAGTGTGCATGCAATATGTTTCACACATAATCTCTTTGTAGTCAGTGGGGTGCAAAATGATGCATTTATTTTCTTCTGGGATATTTTTAAATCATTGAGAAAACTGCAGCTTCTGGCCAGATTAAAAGAGGCAATTGTATGGCTAGTAACTTTGCTTCAGTTAGCTATAAAATTTGGTGAGCATACATGTTCTAAAGTACTTCCATAGCATACCTTGTTTCATCACTGACAAAATCTTGACAATATTCTCTCTTTTTCTGAAGTAAGGACATGTTCCCATATTTAATTTTATCACTTTCTAAAAACATGGTATACTGAATGAAACCAGTGAGCTAAAATGCTAGGAAAAACTCTTTTTCACCTCTCCCTTTTCCCGTCTGCCCTCTAACACAATGCAGTGAGAATAATCCTTGTCTTTTGTCATTGAAGGAGAACTTTAAAAGACTTCATGACAATTAATTATAGACTCTTGACATTATATAGCACTCTAATAAATTTTGACAGCTAGACTGTTTAATGTTGTTATTAAAACTTGCTTAAAACTGGCTATGCGCAATAGACATAGGCCCAGTTACCCAACACTACCATCCCCCACAGACTGAATTTAAACAGCTTCAAATTTTATAGTTGAAATCTACTTTGCCTTTGAAAAAAAAAGTCTGGGTGGCCTGAAATGTAAATGAGCAATTATTATGTCACCGACTAGTAAGATATGCAAATTTGTGCAAATTACTGTGTCTGAAAATAAGGGGTGTTATGTGCTACTCTGGTGCTTTTCAGTCACATGATTGCCAGAATTCTTTTCAATGCTTTTTACAAGCTTTGAGGGATTCAGTAGAGAAGGGTCTGCTATTTGAACTAGCATATATTTGCTTTGAAGTACCCTGTATTCAGCATTGTGACAAACATGGGAAGCACACAAAGGGCATGCTCTTTCTGAAATACCGTGGTAATGAATGCCCGCCCATGCTTCACACATTTACATGTTTCTCTTAGTAAAAGTGTTGCTGGTATTTGTCCAATGTGTTTTATTTTTAACAAAAAGCATAAATGATATAGTTTCCCATGGATTAGCTCTCTTTTACACAATTCTTTAAATCACATCAATCACATCAATGGTGCCCATGTATTCTAATAGCCATTGTAGAAATACATTCCCATCAGTTGATAAAATGTCCAGTCAGTGATGTGAATGTAAGAATAATTTCAATACTTGGTATGTCTGAGCAGAAGATGTGACTTAATTCAGAAGTGATACATAAGTGACCCTGTTATGAAGCACTGGAGATATACATCCAGGTAAAGAAATGTGCAAATTTCAAAAGACATTCACCTTACTATTTCTGGGAATGTGGATTGTGTATATTAGGAAAAATCTTCAAAATCTGAAGCATGTGATACCTCATATAGAAAAATAGAAAGAAGGCTGGATTCAGTTTATTCTGGAATGGATGTTAAAACAAAATGATGCACTTTTAGATAATATTTTAATATTGCAGTGAGTACTTTTAATGCCATAAATATGTTGCTTAATTATTTGATATTTGAAATGCAGGGATTTATAGCTGATTTTGAAAGATGGAAAATAGTATTTTACAAATTAAAATATATACAACAGTAACTATACATATATAATTGTAAGATTTTCTGCTGCTGAGTAGAAGTTCTGGTCCTACTATTGTTCACCATTATGCCCCAGACCACTGATAAACACAGATTTTATCATCAACACTGTCCTCTAATATATGACAGAAACTGACAAGTGAGAATTGCCCCTAGGCTGACAAAGCTTTAACCATATCCAGATATTCTTCAAATCTTTTGACCAATAAGAAGAGCCCTGAATACTAACTCTGTCAAGGATCAGTGTTCTTGTAGCTACAACAATGGTGCACTATACACACAAGCACACGAACTCACACAAGGGCTGTTATTCACAGACACGAATTTCAGGGCAAGCAGACAGCTTGAAAAACATACCAAAACTATACTGCAGTACAAGGTAGATATGAATAACTAAACGGGGATACTGCACTTTAAGGAGATACATGAGGTAGAAAGGAAACACAGAATGTGAAGCAGACTGATATAACCAAGTGGATATGAAAACACTCAGTGGAGTATTCTTATGTCTAATAAAGCAAAACTCAAAAGAATGCTGACAGCTACTGACAGTACTACAAAAATCTACGAGTACTGGTAGACATGTAGAACTAGTTGGGTCTATGGTTAATCATCGAACAGCACATTCATCGAATGGCTGTTCGTCGAATACTAACTGTCGAAACTTCCTTTAATCGAATGGCCATATCATCATAAAATTTTTTATCAAACAATGATAGTTGGCCAAAACAAAGGAAACGTTACTAAATACTTACTGGTAACGTAGCTATAGGGAAACCTGATCTTTCCCCACTGCACTGCGACTTCAGAGTTGGTATATATAATTGGGGTGGTGAAGGTGCAGCCCCCCACATAATGAGTGTCAGGTGCTGTATGAAACCACCCTACACTCTTTATTACAGATTTTTGAAAAAAATATATGAGATGGATTTATGTTACATGATTTACAACAATAGCAATAATTATGAATTTAACATCACACCTAAGGACCGATCTCTTATTGAAGATAAGAAACAAAATGGATGCGTGATTATGAAACCACATAAGGGGGGTGGACTAGTTATACTGACATGCAATTACTATAATAACATCATTTTTAAGATTTTACACAAGGACACTTCCGAAAATATGTCCCTAAATGACATTTATGGAGCATACAAACAAATTTATGTTCAATTAAAGGACATGTGCATAGAAGGTAAAATTAATACTGACGGACTCAGCTATGTTAGCATAATGGCCCCTCTGATAACAACCATCTTCAGTGTCCCCAAAATCCACAAAGATATTTACAACTCCCCATTTTGCCCAACTGTAGATGGTAGGAATTCAATAACTAGTGCTTGTGCTAAGATTTTAGATGAGAAACTTAAACATCTTATAGCACAGGAGAAATGTATGTAGGGAATCATGGGATTTTTTACAAAAGATTAGTAAACGTGATTATAAACCAACAGATGTGTTCATTACGATTGACATGAAGGACCTATATACAGTCATTCCACATGCATTGGGACTGGAATGTTTTAGTGATTATTTACTGTACAAAGGCATAGAGCAAAATAAAATAAACTTATATAAAGAACTGTTAGATACTGTGCTTTAAAATAATTTTATTATAGGTTCATAGGTTCATAGGTTTATACTAGGCTATCTGCCCTAAGGCATTTATAAGCCTAGCCCAAATTATTGTGGCTTACGCCACCCCTTATATGAAAAAATACTGTGCCCATTAGTTTGTTGTGCCTCTGTCCAGCAGTGACCCAGAGATGATTCCCGGGGTAAACCTACGATCTCCCATCCACAGGTCTAGATTTCTCTTGAACAGAGTCAGCGAGGTGCTCTGCCTCACATGGACCGGGATTTTATTCCACAGCATAGGGAGTCTCTGAGTGATAAATCTATCCCTCCAGCACGTCCTATTTATATCCGTGCTAAGGTTTAAGTCGCTTGCTCTAGTGGTTTTGGTGGATTTGGATTTTTGAGGTGGAGCATGTCCATTAATTCCGGGTTGGACATGGCCTTGTATGTCAGGCACATGTCACCTCTGAGCAGATGGTATGCGACTGAATAGAGCTGGAGTTTCTTCAATCTGGCAGCATATGACAGATTTTGGAGTCCCTTTATCCTTTTGGTGAGGAACTTTTGGGGTCTCTCCAATTGCTGCAGATGTCGGGTGAGATACATCCCGAATGGGGCATTGTACTCGATCATTGGTCTGATAAGTGAAGAGTACAGGGGAACAATGACCTCACTAGATCTGGATGTGAATCCCTTCATGATCAGGTGGGCAATGTAGAAGGTCTTTCTAACCACTTTAGCAATGTGAGTGTCAAAAGAAAGGCCACTGTCAACCTGGGTCCCCAGGTCCCTGATAACCTCTTCTGTGCTTAGTGGATTGCCACCTATATGGTAGCTTGGGGTTACCTTGTTTTTCCCGAAGGGTATGACTATACATTTTTGGCGTTTAACTTCAGGCCATGGCTCTGGCACCAGCTATCTGTTTCCGTGAGTCCCTTCTGAAGGATATCAGTGTCCGATGCACTTTCCACTATGGCGCCCAGTTTGCAGTCATCTGCAAACTTTGTCAGCCAAAGTCCTCCCATGTTGGCCTGTACTTCTGAGAAGTAGATGCCAAACAATAGGGGCCAAGGACCGAGCCCTGTGGGACACCACTTGTGACCGGCTTGGAGTCTGACACAGCGCCAGCAACTCTAACCCTGTGGGTTCTGTCCTTAAGCCAGTTTGCAACCCATCTTGTGACATATGGGTTTACATTTAAGCTGGTAAGTTTTTCTACAATACCCGAGTGGGGTATTGTGTGAAAGCCTTTGCAGGGTCAAGGTAGGCTGTATGGACTGCCTTTCCTCATCAATGGCCTTGGTGACTATTTGAAGAAGTCGACCAAGTTCAAAAGGCATGATCTTCCCTTGACAAAGCCAAACTGGGTCGGGTCCAATGTCTGCAAGTCCCTATATCTTTGTTTATGAGCTCCATTATGATCCTCTCCATAGCTTTGCAGACTAGAGTTGTTAAGCTTATCGGGCGGTAATTACCAGGGTCCGTGAGGTGCCACCTTTGTGGAGTGGGACCACAGTTGCCGTCGCCACTCCTTGGGCACGTATCCTGTGGTAAGGCTGAGATTAAACAGCTGCCTTATGTGCGGGTTTAATTCCTCATTTAGCTCGTGTAGCACACAGCCGGGGACACCATCCGGTCCCATTGATGCTGTGTTTTTAGCTTTAGAGAGAGCAGCTTTCACCTGCGCATTTGAGATGTCCGGGAGGCTACACTCGGCTGGGATAGTTATCTCTCCTTTAGGGGAGAGGGGTGAAGTTTGCACTGAACCTGTCTGCCAGTATGTTGGCAATGTCTGTGGGTTCAGTGATTTTTGTATCATTTTGGACTAATTCTGAGCATATCTGTGAGTTTCCACCCAGGTTCCTAACATAGCTGAAAAAGGCCTTATGATTGTCCTTTGAATCCATGGCAATTTTTCTCTCAAAATTGGCCTTAGTTGATTTTATGAGTGCTCGTATTTTTTACTAATAATGATCAGGGGTGACTTCCCTTTTATGGATTTTGTTCTATCATGTAATAGCTTTCTCCTCTTATTGTAAAGTTTGTTAATGGCTGGGGTCCACCAGACTGGACGTTTGCCCTTTGTGGAAAGAGTCTTGGTTTTATTTGGGATTGCCTGATCCATGCAGTCCTGGAGGTGTTCATAGAAGGCATTTGTAAGGGCTTCCGCAGCTTGGGTTGTGGTTTCCTCTGACTCAGGGGCCTTGAAGGATACCACACCAGTCTTGAGTAGTGTGAAGTTTGCTTTAGAGAAGTTCTTCACTATGGTCTTTTTGTTTGGGGTGGGGGGATGTGGATTTCCAGTGAGATTAGTTTATGATCAGATCTCACCAATGAGGGATATACTTCCGATGTGGAGCATTTTGTCCCCATGTTTGTGACAATGAGATCTAGTATATTTTCTCCTCTCGTGGGAACAGTGACTAGCTGTTCCATGGCATTTGAATTTATGAACTCCAGGAACCGTTGGGCTAGAAAGTTAGGGCTTGAGTAATGTTCCCAGTCTATATTCGGGTAGTTGAAGTCACCCAATATGATGGTGTTTGGAGATACATTTATACCCTCCAGTGTCTTCAGGAAGGCTGTGTGGGGTTCCTGAGTTTGAGAGGGTGGCCTGTAGCATGCTACAATTTGTAGAGCAGTTTTGCCTATTGTTAGTTGCACCTGGATGGCTTCGAAGCTTCATGCGTTGCCACCAACCTGGAGGTGTGAGTATCCTTTATGAATATGGATACACCCCTCCTTTGTGGAGTGGTCCGGGTTTTGGGGCCGGAAAGCATGATATGAGGTAAAACCTAATAGTGCCGGGGTGCTCTCAGGAGCCTTGAACCAGGTTTCAGTTACAGCACAGACATCGATGTTCTCCATACTGAGAAGGGCCTCGAGTGCGTGCATTTTGAGATTTAGACTTCTGGCATTGAGCAGCATTACCCTCAATTTCTTCCCATTTTGTTTTCTAGGGTGGTAGGTTTAGAATTTGAGCCTTGCCTAAAAAGGCACTATGGGGGTGGCAAGAGCCTTAGCCAATATCCGGAATCCCAGGGGTGACAGGTGCAAGCCGTCCCTTGCGAAGCAGTGTGGCTTGTCAAGCATGTCATCCCAGGCAGACAGACACTGGATCCCCTTTGAATGACACCAGACATTAAGCCAATTGTTAAAGCTGATCATCTTGTCTCTATATTGTGGCATCATTCTTGGTGAAGGAAGGATACTGCTCAGGGTTAGGGTCATACCTGCCTGGGCTACATAATCAGAGAGCTATGGTGGCTATGGTCTCTTTGTGTGGCTCCTTATTCCTCAACATAATTATGGTGCAGTGGGAGAAGAAATTTTTATTTAACAACATATTTTAGGACTTCTGTAAGCTATACATCAGATTTTTAGATGACAATTTATTGTATGGAAAGACAACAAATATAATATTCCTGCATTCTTTGACTTTATCCACAATATTACTACTTTTTTAAAATTCACATATGAAATTGGTGATGATAACGTTAATTATTTGGATGTTAGAGAAGAAAAAGATAAAGCACAGAGCTTTTATTCGGTATGTATTTACCAAAAGCCAACATACTCCAATATGTTCTTACATTTTTCCAGCGCACACCTGCTTTCACAGAAAAAAGCGGTTGTTAAAGGTCAATTCATTAGAGAAGCACAGATGATAATGAAGGATTCCAATTTTACAGATGAATGTTATCATTTAAGGAATATGTTTATTAGAAGAGGATACCCAGTCACCTTCACTGATAATCTAATTTATGAAGTTATTAATAAAAGAGATAACTATTTTGCCCCAATTTTATCAGAAGGGAGCAACAGAGAATTAGTTCATTCCAATAATGTTGATATTGGTATACACCAGAACCGGGCGGTTTATAGAAACTCATTCATTACAACTTTCAGCTGGGATACTTAAGTAATTAAGGGTATTACTGAAAAAAAAAACTGGAACATCCTTAGGGATGATGATGAAATAAGAAACAAGACTGATGCAAGACCTAGGGTAATATATAGAAAAGGATTTTGTTTAAAAACGTTTGAAAAAACTCCAAGTATTAAGTATGGAATATCTAAGATAGGCTCCATGACCCTAAATGGGAGATGCAATTACTGTAAACATATCAAAGTTTGCAATTTCTTTGAAATTAAAGGGCAATTTTTTTTTCTTGCAAGTAAATTTAATTGTGAGAGAAAACTGGGGTTTACATTGCTTTACGTCAGACATGCCCAGGTTTTTACACTGGTAAGACTGAAAGAAAACTTAAAGATTGAATATACGAACATCTGTATGACATCAGAAAAGAAAAAAGTATGAATGCATTGTATAATCATATTCAACACAATCCCGGGCATGCTTTTAAATTTGTGGTGATGAAGAAAATTACAGTTAGCAAGAGAGTGGCCATTATATTTAGATAAACAGGAATTGTTCATGCCCAGGCTAGAACGAAATGTGTTCAGTTACTTGTAGTTTATGTTTATATTAAGTGACTGTTGTTGTTTGTCTTTAAACTTTTCTCAGTTAGGGGTCACCACAGCAGAACTCTGGTCTGCTAATGATCGGCAGTAGATTTTTCACGAACGCTGAGGTGCCAGCTCAACGTTCAACCTTCAACAAAGGCACGCCCATTTACGCATGTTTTTAGAATACTCACCCAACCACAGGGAGGACATGCAGACTCCACACAGAAGGCACTCCCCACACTCCAGCTGAGAATCGAACAGGAGAACCTCTTGCTGTGAGACAAGAATGCTACCACTGCACCACTGCGGATACTATTTGTATTTTATTGATTCACTGATGATTTTATAGGTAGAGTGTATTTTCTATAGATTACTTAAAGTGTATATATATATATATATATATATATATATATATATATATATATATATATATGGGTACGTGTCACTTCACCTAAAACCCATTTCATCTAAACTCATTTCACTGATACCAAATCACCTAAAGTCCATTTCACCGAAAACTCATTTCACCTAAAACTCATTTCACTGACAAGTAGTACAATAAGGCAAGTCAAAGGTATATGTCCTTTTCCCCACTGTGCGATCCTGGAGTTAGTATATACATTAAGGGGGGATGTGGATGGCACAACCCCCCATTTTGGGGGGTGTGGGGGGGGTGTAGCCTTCCACTTATTTTGGTTTCATATTGTCTGGTTTTGTTTTACATTATTTGGTAAAAGACAACTAGGTGGGGGGCAATGCCCCCCACACCCCCCTTAATATATATTCTAACAACAGGATCGCACTGCAGTGGGGAAAAGGACATATACCTTTCAACTGCATTAGAGTACTACTTGTCAGTGAAATGAGTTTTAGGTGAAATGGACTTTAAGTGATTTGGTCTCAGTGAAATGAGTTTAAGTGAAATGGGTTTTAGGTGAAGTGACAGGTACCCATATATATATCATTCAACGATGTGGTATATCAAACTACTAAAGGCCTATTTGGGTGCTGGGATAGTGCCTCGAGGCCTGAGGATCTACGTGGAACCTGGGATAGGAAAGGACAATAGTGACGTTTTATCTAAATGGCACGCTATACAGAATACTGCATCTAAACTGTTTATTGAACTTTTAGTTCAGTTTTATGATGAATCTTTGTTACAAATAAATGAAAAATTGAATGCTTGTTTACAAGTTGTGCAGAATTTTGAATTGCAGGTGGAATATAAATGTGTTTCTTGATGCTGCTTACACCATTGTTCATTTGAACTTGGTATTTACAGAAGATAAAGTCTTCTTTCGCTATTTGGTTGGCTTTTGTCGTTTTTCCACTGATGCTTTTGGATTTACATTTGGGTTTGCTATATATATATATATATATATATATATATATATATATATATATATATATATATAGATAGATATAGATATATAGATATAGATACACACACACACACACACACACACATACACACACACACACATATATATATATATAAAAACATGGGGGGGCTATTGGTTTAAATTGGATTTATTTTTTGGCAGGTTTTTTTAGGTCATATGAATATTACTAGTTTATAAAAATAGTTGTTTATTTACTGTGTTTTATCTGAAGAAGTCTTGATCATTTGTAAATACGAAAGCACTAATTATTAAGTTGTTTTGAGAGCTATACAATCCATTTTCCTTGGTTCTTGTACACGTTTCCTAGTTTTTTGGTTCCTGATACTTCAGAATTTGACTATGAATGTCATCCCATGAGTAGATAACTATGCCTTTTCCCAAATCCAGCTTACTGCTTATTTTAGCACGTTACACTTGCCATCTAAAAGAAACCTGTTTATCAGAATATCACACAACTGTTCTGCTCTTAGACATCTCAAAAATGTCTGCAGACATTTCTTGCTATAATTACAGTAGACTTAACTGAAAAGTAATAATCCCTTTTCTGCCAGTTGTTGACGGAGTCCATTTTATGAAAGAATGAATAGCATTTTTTACATACCCAGATTCAGGAAAGGACCACTGTACAAAAACATTTGTCTACCAAAATAATGATTTTTTTTTATTCAGTATAACTGAAATGCTTCAGACTAAAAGCATACAGCTTTAAAGTGCAATTCACATAGTGAGACAGTTGTAGGAGCACTTTTAAATTAAGGTTAACTGTGTTTCTCTAGCTTAAAAAAGGACTGATTTTCCTTGACTTCTTGTAACTTCAGAAAACAAGCACTTTGCTAGCAGGTGTAAACTAACTCAATCCCTCCAGTGGAGCTCCTCTGAGTTTGTGCTGTGTGAGTGGGCATGCTTGAGCCTTTTATTAAAATGACATTATTGCCTCATAGTTTAAACAAATGTTCATATCTCTAGATCCGTATGCATTGCTAGAAAACTATAAATAGTAAACTATTTGGCAAAAAATAATCTTTACAGTGTCATATTCATTCAATTCTAGGTCTTAAACTGGATTTTATAGGCCACAATAACCACCATAAATATGAATGCTGTAATGTTGTATAAACAGCGTATGATACCTCAGTAACCATTTAAGCAACACATATACTGATACTGTAGGCAACATTTTCTTCATACAGCTGTGAGCTTCATATGAGGCTAAGCAGTTCTGCCATTGTCACTTGATAGCTGAGATGTTTAGACAAGTATGAAAATTATTACAATGCAAATAAATACTATACAAACAATATTCAACATCTCTTTAACTACACTAGCTGGAGATCAAATAACAACACTGTTGTGTTTTTCATTGTGTAAACTTTAAGATGAAATTTTATAATACCATGTATGTAGCAAGGGTTTGGGTCTATATTATGTGATCAAAGGATCTACTCTTCGAACACATAATCATCGACAAATACACAGAGAATGCTGTAAACCATGAACAGGCACATCCGCAAATTTTTCCTCGGGGAAAAAATTCAGTTGGCCGTTATTGGGAATTGCCCTTTTCTTCAATGTAGAGTGATCTCGGAGTTGGTATATTTAGTTAAGGGGTGTGGGGGGCACAGCCCCTCACATTGAGGGGTGTTGGGGCGAAGCCCCTCACTTGATTAGTATTTTAAAGTTTGTTTTTTTTTACGGCCACGTGAATATTTTCTCAAGGAAAAAATCTGCTGACATGGCCGTTCACAGTTTACAGCATTTGCTGTATATAGGTTCATAGGTTCATAGGTAGGTATTAGGCTATTGGCCCTAGGGCCTATATAAGCCTAGCCAAAGGTACCCTGGCTTTCGCCACCCAAGAAAATTATTTTCCTGTGCCACTGTCGAGCAGAGCCACAGAAGTGATCCCCGGGGTGAATTTCCTATCTCCCATCCAATCATCAAGACTTTTCTTGAAGAGTGCTAATGAGGAGCTTTGTTTGATATAGATAGGTAGTTTGTTCCAGAGTATGGGAAGTCTCTGGGACAGGAATCTATCCCTCCAGCATGTTCTGTTTATTGTGGTGACGAGGTTTGGGTCCCTAGAGCATGTAGCTCATAGGGGTTGGGATTTCTTTAAGTGGAGCATGTCTAAAAGCTCTGGGTTTGACATAGCTTTGTGTGTTAGGCAGAGTTCGCCTCTGAGTAGGCGATATGCAATGGAGTAAAGCCATGTAAAGCAAAGTAAAGCAAAGTATTTGTCGATTATTATGTGTTTGAAGAATAGACTCTTTGATCACATAATATAGATGCCCATGGGTTTTGGGCTAAATAAATCAAATATGACCAAGAAATATTTGGTGTCTACAGGCATCAGTAAGATGTAAGAGAAGAAATGCCTGGAGGTATATCTATGCTGTAGTGACTTAACATGAATCATGGAGAAATATGAAGAAAGATCTTTTCTTGAATTATTATTTGAAGTGGCCATGTATTCACAAATGCAAGTAATTTGCATAAGTTGTCTTTAGATTACTGCATCTGAGTGCTTAGTGATCTAGCATTTCCTAATCTAAAGCAAAAGAAGTAAAAATGTCCTCTACTTTTTTTTATACTGCACTACTTTACCTTTCTACATTCATAAGATTATTATCAGTTTTACAAAGTGCAAACCAAATAAACTAAACAATAAAAAAAATAAATAAACATATCTCGTCCCAGCCAAAGCATTTTTATTGACAAGAACTTGAGTGCTTTCATTCCAGGTACCTCCAGAGCTTCCTCTGAATAGTGTGATGCAACTTCCAACCACTTAAATAACCATACAATGAATGTTCATTCACAAGCCAGCCAATTAATTACTTGTAAGTTATTGTAAATTAAAATAAATATTACTGCATAAAAAAATCACATGAAGGTCATTGTTTTCAACTTATTATTAATTAAACTCATAAAATGTAAATACATTCATTCAAACATACAACATACTTGATATATATATATATATATATATATATATATATATATATATATATATATATATATATATATATATGTATGTGTGTGTACATATATGAATAGCAGGATACACACAAAAATAAGCTTGGTCATTTTATTCAAAGATTACCTGTTCCAAGTGTCATAACAAACAGTTGCTGTATTCCTTGTTTCCACTTGCCTTCTTCCTCCCTTTCCCAGATTGTCTTCTACTTTTCTACACGTCCAAACTACCGCAATCTGTTCTCTTTGATCTTTACTGCAAAACTGAGATCAGTTGACATAATGGTTAAAATCTTTGCCTCCCATGCACAAGGTACAAGTTTAATCCTGATCTCGTGATCTCTGGCCAGTGACTGTATGGAGTATGCGTGTTCACCCCATGTCTTTGTAGAGTTCCTACCACCTCCCAGAACCATGTTGAGTGTTTCTATCTTTTTTTCTAAAATATTTTATTAAAATTTTTGAAGATGATACAATTAAGACAAAATTTGACTTTTCATAGAATATACGAATGCTATGAATCATGTTTTAAAGAAGAAGGTAAAGTATAACTTGTTACAATATATACATTAAATCTAAGACCAAAATATTAATAAAACAATCAAGTCAAATAAAAATAAGTGTTAATAACAGTCAAAATGCTTAAGTAGATGAAGTAGATGAATCAATGAGAGCCAAAACCTTCAACCAGGGATTATTAATTAGTTTTATTTTTCAGATAGATTCTTCTCTCCTTTAATATAATTTCTTAAACTACTGTATCTTTCAAAAGAATAAGAAAAATCTTCAAATTTTGAATCTGAAGATATTTTCTAGTTTCTTGTAATAGTTTTTTCTAACCATAGCAAGTATTGCCCAGGTTATAAAGGATTGTAATATTTTTTCTAGCCACAGCAAGTATTGCCCAGCTTATATAGGAAAACTCTTTTTTGAATTTTCTGTTTGTAGTATATTAAAGAAAACAATTTATTTTTTTTTAAATAAAATTGTCATTCCATAAAGCTTTAAAGAAGTCTTGAACTTGTAGCCAGAAATTTTGAACCATACAACATTCATAAAATATGTGTGACCAGTTAGCCTTTATGAGTTAATTACATCTCCAATATTTAATAGTAGTTTCTTTTCTCATTTTTGTAACCCTTTCAAAAGTTAAAAAAACCCTAAATAAGCATTTCCAAGTAAATATACTCCAATAAGGGCCCAAGAAGTATTTTTGATGGAAGAAGTTGTTTTTTATTTTGTTCAGAAAAAAACTATATAATATTATTTAGAAAAAGTTCCAAAAGTTTTTATTTAAGTTGAAATTACTTGGGTCTGCTTAAGATGGAAACATTCAACATAAACTCGAGTGTTTCCATCTGAAACACACCCAAGAATGGAGTTGTGGGCAGCAGCACAGACTGTAGATGGAGTTCTACAGGAGAAAGAGTTGTATAGACAGATGCTTTGGGCATCAACTGTGGTGCATAGTACTGTCAAGAGAGGAAACATAGATCACTGACTGCACAATTTGGCAAGGCTAGTGAACCAGTGGTGAAAAATATGGCGCCAGGTGATTTGATCATGTTAACTAAATTGTAACTATGTTAATATGGATACAGTGAAGCTTAATAACAATCAGTAGGACTTACACAGGTGTATCATCAATCTGCTTATCTGATTATAAGATATGGGAGTGGGTGACTAAGCCAAAAGCCATCCTGCCATGTACTCTGACATAAGAGAATACTAACTGCAGGAGTTGTTTATCAAGAGAGTGCATCTGTGCTTGTGCCAGATGGTATGTACACATAACAAACATGTTGATCACATAATATATATGTTTAGCAAATGTAAAAAACAAGGGATAGATATCTTCTACTATATATTGTGAAATGCCCAGCAAACTATGGCTCATGGATGTTGTAGTGGTGCATTGACCTTCATGGGATGACAAATATAATTTATGATGACAGCAGAACGTTAGCTATTCTAACATTCTCACTGCACACAGACTTAATATGATGATCAACAGTGACATGCAGAAGTGCATGTCTAACATTGGAAAGCCAAACTACTACCTTTAAGCTATGCCAATAGCGACAAATGTGGTACTGCTATATACATGTTATACATACCTACTGAGACATGCAGAAGTGCACTTCTAACACTGCGCAGTCACACTACTACCACAGAGCTATGCCAGTATTGCCAGACATGACCCTGCCATACCAATGTTATACAGATCCACAATGATATGCAGAAGTGCACTTCTAACACTGAGATGTCACACTACTACCACAGAACTATGCTAGTCTTTACAGCTGTGGTACTGCTTTATAAATATCATACAGATCCATGGTGATTTGACAAAGTGCACTCCTAACATCCCACAGTCACACTACAGCCTGTGAGCTATGCTAGTACTGACAGACATGGTTCTGCCATACCAATGTTATACAGCTCCACGTCAACATGCAGAAGTGCACTTCTAACACTGTGCAGTCATACTACTACCACAGAGCTATGCCAGTCTTCACAGATGTGGTACTGCTTTATAAATATTATACAGATCCATGGTGATATGCCAAAGTGCACTTCTAACATCCCACAGTCACACTACTACCACAGAGTTATGCCAGTACTGACAGACATGGTCCTGCCATACCAATGTTATACAGATCCACGTTGACATGCAGAAGTGCACTTCTAACACTGCTCAGTCACACTACTACCACAGAGCTATGCCAGTCTTTACAGATGTGGTACTGCTTTATAAATATCAAACAGATCCATGGTGATATGACAAAGTGCACTTCTAACATCCCACAGTCACACTACAACCTATGAGCTATGCCAGTACTGACAGACATGGTCCTGCCATACCAATGTTATACAGATTCATGTTGACATGCAAATGTGTGCTTGTAACCTACCACAGTCATACTATTACCCTTGATTTATGCCACTATTGACAAACATGATACTGCTATATAAATGTTAGGCAGACCCATGGTGACATGCAGAATTGCACTTTTAACATTGTACAGTCACACTATTACCCATGAGCTATACCAGCACTGACAGATGTGGTACTGCTAAATAAATGTTATACAGATCCACGCTGACATGCAGAAGTGCACTTCTAACATCCCACAGTCACACTACTACCACAGAGCTATGCCAGTACTGACAGACATGGTCCTGCCATACCAGTGTTATACAGATCCACATTGACATGCAAATGTATGCTTGTAACCTGCCACAGACATACTGCTACCCTTGATTTATGCCACTATTGACAGACATGATACTGCTATATAAATGTTAGACAGATCCACGGTGACAGGTAGAATTCCACTTTTAACATTGCACAGTCACACTATTACCCATGAGCTATACCAGCACTGGCAAATGTGGTACTGTTAAATACATGTTATACAGATCCATGGTGACATGCAGAAGTGTACAAACATCCCACAGTCAAACTACTACCCTTGAGCTATGCTAGTACTGAAACATATGGTATTGCCATATAAAGTTAATACAGACTTATTTTTTAATGGCTACAAATGTAACCATACAAACACAGGCATTTTTCATAATAGCATGTATACTTACCCCCGAACTCTCTTATGTGCTGTAGTGTGCTCCTCTGCATTTATAGGTTCATCGGTTCATAGGTTAGTACTAGGGTAACTACCCTTGTGGTCCAGTTTAAGCTTAGCCAATTATCCAATGTTAGAATCAAACCCTGTACCTTGAGTCTGCATATACACCTTAACCATTTCCTAATTCCTTTCAATCTCTGCAGGGGCTGAAGATATAAAAAGGGCATATTGAAAAATTGAATGGTGGCACGTAGTAGCTGGTTGTTTAGTTAGCTAAGAGTTTGTATACTTACAGTATGAAGGTAGAGAACATGCCTTAACTTCATCCTCCCATCAGTGAAAGAAGTCAGACTTACATCAACTCATATCACTGTAGTGGTGATGGCAGTGTTCCCACATGAGTGGGATGAAAGTAATATGGGTAACTGCCTTGGCCAAACTATTCCAGGCATAAATCTTATACTGTGACCAAATATTTCCCTCCTACAGGAACCTCCTGCTGTAATGCTTATGGAGGGTATCCAGAAAAATTTTGAACTCCTCCTCACGTCACCTCTCTGCTCTGAATGGAGCACTACCCTCACCTTCTCCAGTCATAATTGTCTTACCTTCAAAGATCTCAGGAAAAATGGCAGGGAACTGGACCACAAACTGTTCTCACATGTCTCTGCCTCTGTGCAGTTACAGGCATTGATGGGCAATTCATTTGCATGATGGATGACAAAATAATAGAATAGAGGCACTGCATTATAATGCTTTCAAGTGTGCTTTAAGGAGTGAAACATGGCAGTCCTCCTTCCCTCTGTTTGCTGCTGAGATGGTTAATTATAGTATGACAGTTCCCATAGTCCTAATCTCTTATGTGCACCTCAGGTGCACCAGCTGCCCACAAGTGTTCAGTCATGTCGACAGCATTGTGTAGTAAGTTTCACAATGTTGTTCAGGTGTTATAACAAAATCAAGCAATACAAAAAATATATACTGAGTCATAACTAGCAAAATCATTGCACTGAGAGGGACGAATCTATACAGTATAAGCACAACACAAATCACAGACCCTCATCACACTATTGAAGAAAATTTCTTTGAAAGGGGTTTGAATCCTGCTATCTGATTTTGTTGAAAGCTTTCCTTCTGAGACAGATATCTGCTTAAATAATTGCTACTTTTTATGCAATTCATTCAGTTGTAAAATATTAGCTTTGACTGTTCCTAGACACTAATGCCTGGGAGAGATGTCAGTTTGTCAGTAATTGTAAGATGTGCTGACCAAAGCTGTCCTAGAAGGTACATTGCTAGTGAACTGCAAGAAGTGTACTCTAAGGCTATTACAGATGATGGTAGACACCCTCCCCCAGGGTATATATTCTGAGTAATGTTTGTTACTATTTTGCTGTTGTGTACCTTGCACATATGTAATTAACCACATACTTGGTTAAATGGTCAAAGAAGTGGTTTAGTTTCACTTCTGTAATTGTTTTGTGGGGAACACGTGCTCAGTACATACACAATGCCTCCCATTTCTTTAAAGATTGTAGGTATACATATATAACTGTCAGGCACACATTGAGCAAAAATATGACCAAGTAGTTTAGAAGTATTATCCAGACTTTTTTATGGACAAGCAAGAAAAAGGCTATTAATTCCCTAGTTTTCCATGCCAACAGAGCAGTGCTTAAAAAATAGCCCCATAAAAAAGTGATCTGGAGTCACATCCAGCAGCAAGCCTAAACGTATGGATACAGAAAATGAAGTGGGGTTGCAGGCTGTCCATTTCTATGGCTGATGGCTCTAAGTTGCCCATGCTGTTGACCAGTGGGTGGTTATGACCACAGCTATGACATGGACAATCAAACAGCCATGGATAAGGTCTGTGTTGCCATCCACCAAGCAGAAGTCGTAGCACAGGAATGGAGGGTGACTGATGGTAAGTCATCAACCAAGGTACCTCTAAGAGCAACAGAGGAGTTGACCAGTAGGTGGTCATGACCACAGCTATGACATGGACAATCAAACAGCCATGGATATGGTCTGTGTTGCCATCTACCAAGCAGAAGTCGTAGCACAGGAATGGAGGGAAACTGATGGTAAGTCGTCAACCAAGGTACCTCTAAGAGCAACACAGGAATTCCTGGCCTCACTGAAGGGCAGTACCACCTCTGCAGAGTCCCACAGTAAGGTTCTGGATGATGTTACAGTGCTGGACAGCCCCCAGAGAGTTTCACCCACAGATGTTCCAGGTATATGGTCCTATTTCATTTTATCAATATCTGCAAATTATCTTTAATACGTAGTCAGGGTAATGTTCCTTAAATTTGTCTGACTTATGGTATAAGTCATGAACTAAGTTCCCTACTCCTACATTTCAAGGCATATTTGTGCATCAAGCAAAGTAGACCCTCATGAATACTGTTCCCTCCATTTCTCTCTCTCTCTCTCTCTGTCTCCCTCTATTTATTTATTTTGCCAGAATACTGTTTTCCAGGGTAATACACAAAGAGGGTATCAGAGAATTACAGGTAAATAGAGTGTCACAGGGTAAGGTAGAAGGGTAAAGGCAGAAAAGATAGCCATAAGTGTGAGGATAAAGATAAGAATATAACAAAAAAGACAGGAGTAGACAGCAGTGATAAATGGGAGACAGAACCAGAGGTGATCAGGCAAGAGCCAAGATAATGTGGAGAGCAGGAAAGGGAGAGTCACTTATTCAGGGACTTGGAAAAGGAAAAGAGCAGAGGATTTTGCTTATAGGAGAAGTACATGTGGGGTGGAAGAGGCATCAGATTCAGTAAGACAAAGGAGGCAACAAGCACAAACAATGAGGAGGGTTTAGGGTGTATAAATACATGGGGAAAGGTTAAATATAGTTAGGGTAGTAATATGAGGCAGGACATGAAGGATAGGGAAGTCAGTGTGAGGACAGAGAAGAGGACTGGACAACTGGACACTTGATCAACAAGGGGATTAATAGTCTTCATCAGGTAGACAGGAGAAAGGTTACAGTAAAACCATGAAGGCTATGTCACCAAAAACAGTGATAGGGGAGGTACTCCAGCAGCTGGCTGAAGATAAAGCAGGCACAGGACATAACAGAGTAACAATCAAGGGTAACACAGAGCAGTGCTGAGTAATATTACTATGAAAGCACTGACATCGGACTGAAGGCATGGTATTGTTGACATCATTGATATATGATCCAGTAATGACATAAAAGGGGATATGTGGGTCTATATTAGATGATCAAACTTTCAAAAGTGCGACTGTCATATGGTCAACACCATATGATAATTTTTTTGAAAGTTTGAACTTTTTAACGGAGATCTCCATACAGCACAGAATGGGAAGATTTCCCTTTTCTGCACTGTAGTGCACTCTCGGAGTTGGTATATTTAAAGAGCGGGGGGTGGGGGGTATGGCAGGATTGGCCCCCTGCTTAATACATTCAGGTAGGTTATTTGTGTAGTTTTTTTTTTTATTAGATGTTCGAACTTTTAAAAGTTTGTTCATATGGTGTCAACCATATGACAGTCGAACTTTTGACAGTTTGATTATCTAATATAGACCCGGGATATGCCGCTGTGGCAGTAATCTGTATAAAGGAAGGCAGTGAGTGCAAGGTCAAAGAGAAGGATCATTACCACCCCATGAGGGAGATAAGGAAGTAGACAAGATCATAACTTAGGCAAGTACCCAGGTGTTAAACGCAGTTTAGGGGATGTGGTGAGGACTCAGCAGACTATACTGGCCACCCATATATGTCAAGGGAGGAAGATGAGAGACTTGATGAGGGAATAAAGAGGTGGAGTGGAAAGAAGAGGATTTTACTCACAGTAAACCCAAGTCTGCTAGGTGCAGACTAGGAGATTCTGAACTACAGTCTAACTGAGGACCTGATAAATGATTAATGCCTTGGACCATGATGATGGATTCCAATAAGTGCTGCCCAGCAATGACAGAAAGGATAGAATTCTGGATCTGATTTCCACAAAGGTGGATGAGTGTGATATCCAGGTGAAGGGTCTATTAAGTACTGATAAAAAAAAAAAAAAAAAAAAAAAAAATACAAATATCCCATGACATTGGTAACTTAATGATCTGTTGGCTAAACAATGCACATCTTCTACATCATTATACTGGGCATGCACACAAGGAATTATGGCAAAGACTACAATAACATCAACAACCCAATACAACCACACAAGGAAGTATCATAGCACAGGTAGTTTGTGAAGATTTTGTAGCATAGCACACTTTAAGAAATGTTGTCTATGTCCTTATCTCCTATAATGCCCTAGAGTGTGAAGAAAAGAATTACATTAGTACGTAGATGTTTGTATGAAGTTGCAATGCAGATTGTCATTATTGGGGAAATAAATAATGCCTGTGAGCATTCACAGACATACTCAGCATTTGTAGCTTGTCCGACTCAAACATGTGCCAAGGGCAGCTCTCAGAGAGATGTGTATCAACCAGTGATGCCACAGAAAGAAGCATATTTGATGTCTGATTAAGAACACATCTGCAGGGATTACATTATTATCCAATTGTAATGGGTATGGCTCCCCTAACATGGATTGTGAACCCTAAAAGATGGGGGTTCTTACTGTACCATATATGCATTCTTTGCCTGAGCCAGAATTCTCTGATGGACAGGTGCTGTTAGATTCAAACGTCTGCTAATCATGCTACACACCTCTGTAGAGGTGGGTATTAATTAGGACTGCCACAGGAGATAACAATTAAGTTTGTCCCAAATAACACAAATCATCGTATGAAGTAAGAAATGGCTTTTGAAGTTAATTTATCCAATAAAATGTGTCTGGGTGATGAAAAGGTGGTAGATATGTTAATG
Organism: Protopterus annectens; assembly: GCF_019279795.1. NCBI lineage: Eukaryota > Metazoa > Chordata > Ceratodontiformes > Protopteridae > Protopterus > Protopterus annectens. The sequence continues at coordinate 1,690,486,594 of NC_056743.1, forward strand.
TTCATACAGCAGTGAACAGTCCAATATCACTGTTGATCGGCCAAAGTGCTCATTTCCATCCACATTATTTTCTACAGATACAATCCCAGATTCAAACCACAGTCTATCTGTGTAGAGACGCTACACAAGGGAATATTGTGCTCATTAGAACTGTAGTGAATGTCATTCTTACATAGGAGTAAACTGACACATAGTGATACAATTTACTCAATGCAAGGTTCGAATACATAATTGTGTGACCACATAAGTTACATAATACTGAGCAGAGTGAACATGACACAGGAGAAGTCATACCACAGTTGTAAGATAGTGTGTATTTGAAGACATTGCATCACCTTGTTGTTGCAATACATATGTGTGCCTGTAACCTGGTTAAAAGAGTGGTGTCTCCTTGTCACAAAATATTGCATAATGCTAGGTATGCACAAACACGTGTTGCATAATGCAGCTATCACTGTGACAGTACAATTATAATCATGAGCAATTCAAATATAATCACAAAGTTGAACTCATGGCTTATTAAGGCAACAAGCTACAGTACAATGTATCATTTCCTCATACCGCAGGAAAAGGCTTATAGCAAGCTTCAGAAAAGGTAAATTTCAACAAATTGTACCACCAGTTTTCACAAAGGAGTTCTATGCTAACATGGACAAAACATATTGAAAGCAAAATCTCCAATTATAAATGCATACTTCAGATATGTGAGTGGCAAAATTGTTGCATACATGTACATTGACACTGACTAAACTAAGTCTAAAGAGTAATGTCTGCTTGTGAACTGTGATCCTAACTAAACTCACAAGTTAGAGGACATTGCATGAAATAAAAGCACCATACAAGATGATGAAGATCTGCACCTGTGACAGTGCACATTTGAATAGATGGCATCACCATTGTTTTAATAGGGTGAGATGTCTGCAAAAAGGGAATAAAAGTGGTGGGAGAGCCCACTAAAACTGTACTGTCTATTAATTGCCCAATCGAACATTTAGGTTAGCAAATACCTAAACCTCGATCTGGTAATATCGAAAAATTAAAACAGTGAACGGCCAATTTAACATAGGAAATTAATTCCCTCGGCTGCAAAAAAAGCTTTTAAACCAAAATGAAGTGGGGGGGCTTCACCTCCCACACACACCCCTAACTAAATATACCAACTCTGAGATCGCTCTACTGTGGGGAAAGGGGCAAAATTCACATAACAGCCAAGGGAATTCTTTCCCTGCGTTAAATCGGCCATTCACGTTTTTTTTTATTTCGCTATTACCAGATCGACGTTTAGGTATTCGCTAACCTAAACATTCGATCAGGTGATATGAACCCACACTGTACACCTACACATCGTAGATGTAGTTGAAGCCAATTGTGCATATCAAGAGAGAGAGAAATGTGTGCATGCAATCATGCAGGTCTTCAGACTATGTTTATCTGCCCAGCACTTCATGCAGATTGTGTGATTCATGCTAATGATTTGGCTCCTGGTTTCCATATTCAGAGAACTCACAGGGGTGAATCTGTACTCTATAAGTTTGTTGTGTTTGGTAAGGCACTTGCATCATAGCAGGTGACACTGTTTGGATTCAGAGAATTTGATACTGCTTTTTCACTGCTGCTATTGCAATTGTTTGGGTACTCTCATACAGATTTCTGTGAAAGCATGTGATTTTTAAAAATTAATTATTTTAAACATTAGTGATGGCTTGCTTTTCAAATAGCTTTGGGTGCCATCTGCAGTTTGTCCACTGATGCTGTTATAGCATGTTATATCATTATTTTTAAATTAAACTCAGGTAATGTTACCTGCCTTTATATAAATATTTCTCTGTGGAATGTGGATACATTATGACGTATGTTTTAGGACTAGTAGCAATGGCAAAGTTACACTGCAGGCCAAGAAATGTGTTAAGCTTATGATATGTACCTGACACCAAATGATGGTTATCCCATATGGTAAACATGTATATTGCCCAACATTTCAATTAATTTATCTTGTAAATGCTGGTATCTATTATGGAGTTACACATTCTTCTCATCCTTAAGACATTTTGTCATTGCTTATAATTTTTCTCTCTTTTTTAATTGTGGAGGGAGGGTTATACCTGCGTGTGGTCCTAGAGAGGCATACATTTAATTTCTGTTTATGATGCCTGTGTACATTTGTATTTTTTTTTTTTTTTTGTGGCTAGTCACTTTGCTTAATTTTCTCTTGTTTTTCATTACATACAGGGGTATGCTCCCAAGAAAAATGGCCCTTGTAAACTGCCATTCTCAAATGCTGAGAATGGGATGATATTCCAGGTATTCCACTGATATGGATTTCACAAATTAAAGAGAGCCAAAGCCAACAGGTCCTGGAGGGCTACTGATGGTGTTCCTGCTACTGAACCACCACTGACTGAGACAGATAAGTTCCTGTCCACCGCAAGGGATCCCGACAGCTCAGTAAAGTTACAAAGTAGTGGTTGTCATGGGTACTGAAGTGAAAGACAAGCAGAGGAAGTCTTCTGGTGAAGCTCCAGGTATGCCATATTAATAATTATTTTTGCATATATATAGATTTAGAGAGAGAGAGAGAGCTAAAGGGAGGAATGGGGTAGAGAGAGTCACAGAGAGAGAGATTGGGGAGAATGAAAGTTGAAACAATAACATATACAAGATTTGCTTGATATGCAGATGTAGTTGATATTGTTTTTTATTATTTCATATGCTTTATAATGCTTATCATCCCACTTCCACAAGGACGGCAGGAAACGTACTGACTGTATGCACTTTAATACAGTTTTTCAAATGTGTGATAACAGACAGGCACTTGGACTGAGGGGCCTACCTAAATTGAAAAGAAAAAAATATATAACAAATTAAGTCCTATACTGCAAAAAAAAAATGCCTTAATTAACACTGCTTTACAAAGTCATTTTTCACTTATGAGGAGTTTGAGTATTTTCTTTTGTTTCGCCTCGGCCATTTGTAAGGTGATTGACCAATTAACACTATCTAGAATGTGGGGGAAAGCCACAAGAAATCAAACTGACCTACTGGATCTCTGGTGTGGCTTTCCCTTAATCCTTCAACAGGTACTGCTTCTATAATTTGTGGAGCAGTCTCTGTAATGACCTCAGCAGAAAGAGTTGTGCTGTCAGGGTGGGGGAATGATTGAGCTGTTTATATTGTGTACTGGCTGGTGCTCCTCATAATTTTTTTAACTGCTTTTAGACTTTAGATTGTCTGTGTTCTCCTAGTACTACTACTACTACTACTACTACTACTACTAGTACTACTACTACTACTACTACTACTACTACTGCTACTACTACTACTACTGCTACTACTACTACTACTACTACTACTACTACTACTACTACTACTACTACTACTACTACTACTACTACTACTACTACTACTACTAGTACTACTACTACTACTACTACTACTACTGCTACTACTACTACTACTACTACTACTACTACTACTACTACTACTACTACTACTACTACTACTACTACTAGTACTACTACTACTACTACTACTACTACTACTACTACTACTACTAACGGTTGTGGCCAGCTGTGTTTTTCTTCAGTAACCTCTACTGTTCTTTTCATTTTAAGTGACAGCATGTATCACTCTTGAAGATGTAGGGCAAGATAAGGTAGTCTATGCCTATGCAATGCACCTTTAATCTCTTACCCACAGTTATTCCATTAAATTGTAACTACCAAGGCAGCGGGTGTGTGTGTGTATGTGTGTGTGTGTGTGTGTGTGTGTGTGTGTGTGTGTGTGTGTGTGTGTGTGTGTGTGTGTGTGTGTGTGCAGCATGTATATATATATATATATATATATATATATATATATATATATATATATATATATATATATATGGGTCTGCTTCTGATAATCAAAAGCCAACTTACCCAAGGACGAATTTATCAAGACAACAACACCAAACTGTTATTTCCCGAATGATCACACTGCCAAATTTTGTAACAGGATAAGTTTGCACTTGGCCAACATGGGGGAATTTGCCCTTTTCCCCACTGTAGTGTGATCCTGGAGTTAGTATATTTAGTTATGGGGGCTGTGGGTGATGTAGCCCCTCTACCTGGGTGGGCTTGACATACTGCAGTGTGTTTCTTCATTCCATGTTGGCCAAGTGCATACTTATCCAGTTAAAAAATTTGGCAGTGCCATCGTTTGGGAAAGCAACAGTTCGGTGTTGTCGTCTTGGTAAAGTAATCTTTCAGTGACTTGGCTTTTGTTTCATTAACTTTTCTTATAATCAAACTTCAGAGGTGTGCACTGAAGGTCTCCATAGCTTATCTAATTCTATTGTACTGTCTAGGTGAAGCAAGTTAGAATATGTTTCTGAGACCATTATTTTTTCCACTTTACTCTCATTTAAACATCAGACGTGAACTGGTGGCTATCTTTTGTGGAAAGGGGGGTACGGAGTCATGCTGTATATGCACATTTGAAAACAAAAAGCTGAATCATACTACTGCTGCTGTTTGTTCTTTCAGTTTTGTTAGAGAGCTACACAGAAGATAACTGTCATTTGAGGATAAGAGAGAAGAGGCATGCTGTTGTGGGTATGGCAACAACAATTTGAAATATATGACAATGGACATTTGTTCATTCATGTTCATTCAAATCTAACACCATGCAACTGCAGAGTAGCTGACTATCTTTTTATATTTTGTAAGTAAGAAGGCAGGTACAGTTTCCCGATATGATTTATGTATCCTTCAACGCATTCATCTTCTTAGTTTATTGATAAAGATTATTTTTGTCAGCTTTGAATATTAAGCCATGGACAGACATTCTTTCTGCTTGAAAGAAAAATAGTACTGAATTCTTTTCTCTTCATTATTTCTGGTTTTAGATAATTATATGATCAAAAGTTTGAAAAGAAAGGGCCGAGTAAGTCCTCATATGCTCACTTTCATCAGTTTAAGTCAAAGTCAAACTAAATTTTATTATCAATCAGATATACACAGCAGTGCAAGCTGAACAGAATTATATTGCATTGGTCTTAATGCAAGACATAACAATGAAACACATAGTTTGAATGACAGTAAGACTAATGCACATAGAGTAATGATTAAAATATAAGCAAAGCAACACAATAAATTACCAAAATTGGACAGGAAGACATTAGACAATATTCTAATAGTAGGTATTGCAAAGACTATGACTTCACGTTGTGATTCATCAGTTGTAGTATGACATATTCTGATGTTCATATTGCACATGTATGGAGTGGTGAGTCACTCTTGACTATTGCACATTCAGGAAGTAATAGCATATTGGAAAGGTCAATAGAAATTTGCTACTCTTCAGGTGTGTGTGTGTGTGTGTGTGTGTGTGTGTGTGTGTGTGTGTGTGTGTGTGTGTGTGTGTGTGTGTGTGTGTGTTTATTATAAGGATTATGGAGTCATTATCAAGCTATTCCTGTTGTCCAGTGTTTGATCCCGACATCACCCACTGTAGTTCTTTTCAACACAGGTGTTATAAGTGGCCAGTCTGGACCACAATTTCAATCAACTACTGCTTTGTTCAACTTTCTGCGAGCTTTGCTCGAGGGGAGAATGTCTTGGCATCCATGTCTCAAACACATAATAAAACAATTAATATCAGAGAACCACTCATAATTATCTATGTAAAGAAGTGCTGCATGCAGTCTTAAAACTCATCCTTCAGATGAGACTCTAAACTGGCGTCACATCTGCTTTAGTTGGTAGTAGCTCGGATGGATATAAAGGATCCCATGACAGCTATAGAAAAGTGTAGGGGAAGTTCCCTGATGCCCTGGCCAAATTTGCCCTAGTAGTATTAGTAATATAAATAACATCTTGGGCCTCCCCTGAAAAGATGCTATTAGCCTAGTGGCACTAACCTAGTCAACAAAGGATATGTAGGTAGGTAAATAAATAGATAAATGCAGAGTGAGAATGAGAGTGACAATGGATGTTAATAGAAGTGTGAGGGGTGGAAAAGTAGGGAGAAAGACAGAAGGAAGCAATCAGTTTAGAGTGATAGAGGATTGCTTATTGAGCTAGTTATTAAAAAAATGGAAAAATGGAAAGCTAGTTGTTAGGGTGAGAAGAACAGGAGCAGTGGAGTGGGAAGTCCAGATGATGGTGAAGAAAGGAGTGCTAAGGTTATATGGTGGGAAGTTGTGTCAGCTCGAAGGAGAAATTGGAACATAACCTGTAAGTGGCATTGGTTTAGGTGTTCAGAAACTGCTGCCTAGTGATTGCATAATCACTTTTAAAGAAATTGTGTAACAGTTGGAATATGTTAAATGGTTTGAGTTATGTTTGAAAAGCAGTAGCCTTCTGCTAATTAAGTGAGGTAACATTTGAGAGCTTTCTCAAATTGCAGTAGAGTAGCTGTGTTCTTACAGCTGGTGTTATGGGTTCTCAGAATTTGAGGACTAATACGTATAAGGTGTGGATACAGCATTTCTTAGAGGTAAAGGTGGTGTGGAGACAGTTGGCACTCTAAGGCTGAGATCTGAGGATGTAACCTTTTTCCCTGATTGTGAATCTTCCTGTTAGGTAAGAGAAGGAGTTTTGGTTTAGCAATATGAATTAAAGGGTATGTAGTAGTAGCAGACCTGCTCTTTATTGGGTTGGGAGCTAAATTTGCTTTCTTCAGGAGTGAGCTATGGTCTTCTGTTGTTGGCAGTAGTCAGATGGTATACTTTATTGGCAGTTGTTTGTTGTGAGGGAAGGGTTTTCTTTGAGGCAGGGGTGATTACTGGTAGAGCATATTCAAGCTGGGGCATAAGAATGCCTTTCCCCTATGGCTTCTCTACCTGGTGGAGTTATAAAGTGCAAGATCATCCATACCACAAAAGTGTTTGCTAGATTTTTGCTTTGTTTTGTGAAAGTAAAGTTGAAATGTTAGTTTTGTTCCAGCAAGAGTCCCACATACTTGAATAAGGTGGTAGTTTTGATAGAGGTATGCTTTATGTTAAGAATAATGAAGTAAAAAAATTGATGATCTGAGTTTTTGAGGGGTCTATAGCAGCATGCATTTTGTTGGATATGGGTATTGATAAAATGAAAGTATTGAGAGCACTCTGTTAGTGTGAGAAGAATGGGAACAGGGGCGTGAGAAGGGAGTATGATGGTGAATGAAAGTATTGAGAGTACTCTGTTAGTGTGAGAAGAACGGGAACAGGGGCGTGAGAAGGGAATATGATGGTGAATGAAAGTATTGAGAGTACTCTGTTAGTGTGAGAAGAACGGGAACAGGGGCGTAAAAAGGGAGTATGATGGTGAATGAAAGTATTGAGAGTACTCTGTTAGTGTGAGAAGAATGGGAACAGGTGCGTGAGAAGGGAGTATGATGGTGAATGAAAGTATTGAAAGTACTCTGTTAGTGTGAGAAGAACGGGAACAGGGGCATGAGAAGGGAGTATGATGGTGAATGAAAGTATTGAGAGTACTCTGTTAGTGTGAGAAGAACGGGAACAGGGGTGTGAGAAGGGAGTATGATGGTGGAGAGATGAGTGTTTAAAGGGTAGTGATGTGCAGCCTGGAAAACACCCTTTAGATGACATGGGTTTAGGGTTTTTTTTAAAAATCACTGGCTAGTGATATTTTAAACATTGTTAAAGAAATGAGGTAGCAACTGGAATATGTTATATGGGTTACGTTATCATTCTGCTAATTAAATGATGTGATGTTTGAGAGCTTTTCTGAATTGCAGAAGATTAGTTAAGTTCTTACAGCTGGTGTTGTACTTTCCCAGAATTGTGGCCTGATATGGAGATGATGTGGCTAAATCAAACACACAGGTGCTCTGAGATTAGCTACTTGGAAAAGGAAAGGAAAAGGAGGTCCTGTTGAAGTTGAATATTAATGTTGTGAGGGGATTGATGAAATCTGTAGATGACCATGTTGTTGTCATAAAGAAGGACACAGCGATGTAAGAGATTTGTTAGGAGACTATGATATAAGCAAAGAAATACAGGCATGACAGAATGGAGCCCCAAGGGACTCATTTTAGTAAGGACCTTTGGTTGAAGAGGAAGATCCTATTTTAACTCTGAAATTATGGTGGGAAAGAAAGATTAGGAACTATTGAGAAGCTTGGATTTGGTACCATGGGCTAAAAGGGCAGTGTGAAAGAGTGCATGGTCTGCCATGTCGACTGCTTTTTGTTAAGTTTCAAAATAATGCTGCTGTAACTTTCTGTTGGTCTGTACTCATTAGGATGTCATCAGTTATTGCTTAGCTAACTGTCTTTGTGCTCCTTTTGTTCCAGAATCCATGCTGCTTGTTGGATAGGAATATTTAGTCAGAAATACATATAGATGGTTGGTCATAGCATCATTTTTCTGGCACTTTAGTAATCTCTGGGAGTACTGAAATTGTTATGCAGTCTGAGAGGTTGTGTAGGTTGTTCTTGAATTTTGTTTAGTAATAGCACCTTTCTATATTTTTGAGGAAGATACTGTGGCAGAATCAGAGTGCAGGAAATAGTTCTGCATTGGTCTTTATAAGATGAAGGACATCAGACCCTGGTGAGTTGTCACTTATAATTTTATCAGTTATATTTTCAATGCCAAGTGGTGCAAACAGTTTTGAAGGTGAGGAATGCAAAGAGCTTGGGAGGCTGTGGGTATGGAGCTGAAGAGTTTATTGGCATTAGATGTGGTGTTGGGTGAATTCAGTGAGCAAGCATTTATGACAGAGTGGCCCTTTGATGGTTATTACAGTTGCAAATGAAGATACTTTTCCTTTCTCTTCTTTGAAAATATTATTTTAAGTAGTGCAGTGAGTGCATCCATTCAGAGAATTTGTGCCAAATAATTGTGAATCTATTTAAGGTAAAAGTAGGGGATGCTCCCATGTGCCCTTGTCAAATGTCCCCTAGTAAGTATGAATACCACCTGGGGGTCTCTCTTGAAAAGTTGACGCTGGCCTAGATGACTAACTTGATCAATGATAGATAGATAGATAGATAGATAGATAGATAGATAGATAGATAGATAGATAGATAGATAGATAGATGGATAGATAGATAGAAGGATAGATAGATAGATAGATAGATAGATAGATAGATAGATAGATAGATAGATAGATAGATAGATAGATAGATAGATAGAAGGGTAGATAGATATAAATGCATACATAGATCAATTTGGCTTTCATGGTTAACTAGAAATAACTGTTTTCTGAATATTTATTCATAGAAATTATTACTACCCTCACCAAGACATTTCCCAATAATAACCCAACTGCTCTACACTCTCCCCCTTCTAACTCATCTCATCTGTTTGAACTCAGACCCATATCCACTAACTGTATAAAAAACTTTTGTCCAAACTTAAACCTTGCTCTAATGCACCCAACAATATTCCCTCTTCCTTCCTAAAATGTGCTACTGATGGCACTGCTCTCCCAATCAGCATCATTATTAACCGATCCGTAAAAGAATCATACATCCCCAAACTCTGGCGCTCAGCTTATATTCTTCCTCTTCATAAAGGAGGCAAAAATACTAGCATCTCAAACTTTGTCTCATTGCTTTGCTCTCCCCAATCTCCAAAATCCTAGAAAAATGCATCCACCTCCAACTTATGCCTTTCTTGGCACAAAACAATCTTCTCACTCCTACCCAGCATGGCTTCCGGCCAGGCCATAGCTCAATAATCGCTCTACTCTCTTTCCTAGAAAATGTCAATCAAGCCCAAGATTCAGAACACTTAGTTTCTACTGTTTTACTCAATCTGTCTAAAGCCTTTAATACTGTTTCTCACAAGCACCTTCTCTGTCATCTCTCAAACCTTAATCTCTCACATAATGCTTTATCCTGGTTCTCCAGATGGATCACAGGCAGTCAAATGGAAGAACTCCATCTCTTCCTTCCTACCTAACCCAACTGGCGTACCACAGGGATCCATCCTTGGGCCAATGCTTTGTAACATCTTCACCAATAACTTTCACACTGCTATTTCTGATGCTAAAATCATTCAATACGCAGACGATTCAACCTTAGTCTGCTCTGCCTCAAACCTCTCTGAATTGCTGACTAAAACCCAAACTGCCTTCTCAACAACTGAAAACTGGATGCGCAAAACCACCTCTCTCTCAATGCAAATAAATCAAAGATTCTACTATTCCCTACCACAAAGACCCACTCCTACGATAAAAACACTTCAAAGTCTATAGTCAAACCAACTCACCTACAGAAGTGGTCCCCCTCTGCCAAACTACTTGGCATTACTGTAGATGAACACCTCACGTTTGATATTCATAATCAACAAAATATTAAGAAAACCCACCAAAAGCTAGGTATGCTGTATAGGAATAATCGCTTTCTCTCCAACTCTACCAGGCAAACTCTGGCCTGGACTTATCTTCTTCCTTCCTTATTATACAGAGCCCCTCTCCTAACCAACCTTTCCTCCTCTATCATCTCTAAACTAGAAAACTGCTGCAGCAAAATCTGTAAATTTGCCTCTAAATCTAAAAATACCATCCATCACTGCCTAACCCTACAATCCCTGAATTGGCTTGAACTCCCAAACTACCTAGACTATTTCCATTTCACTACTGCATATAGACTCATATTTCACCCAACAAAATGTCCCGCTCTAACATCATTCCCCCTTATACACCCAACAGAACTCTCAGATCTGAAAACCAGAACTTTATTACTATCCATAAACCTAAATGGCCTGCTGGCCAACTTCTCCTATCTTTCTCATGAGGCAAAAAATGGAATTCCCTTCCCTCCACACTAAGAACCATACCAAACTCAGAAAACTTCAAAACCCAACTATTCAAACACCTGTCCACTAAATGGAAATGTACCTGCCTTCACCCAACCTAATCAAAGGGGGTTCTCTCTCTCTGGTTCCCAAGCTCTACAACTCTCATAGTTATCTTCCTATGAGCCTATCTAAGCTCTCAACAATTTCTATAGCTTCTGTCTAAGCTCTCAACTACTCCTACAGCTACCCTCACACAGCCCAACCTTGTAAATATTGTAAATAGCATTCTACTGTTGATGTGTGTATGTAAAGCGTATTTACATTTTCTTAAAAGGTTTGTATGTAAACTGTTTCCACATCTAACACATATCTGTTTTCCTCAAATGAAACTGTATGATCCCTACCTTCAAGCTCAATGAATTTGTTAAATATGCATGATATTGAATGCATTTATGAGTAACATTGTGTCTTTTGGCTGTTCCCGGTTAGGGGTTGCCACAGCAGAACTCCGGTCCGCTAATGATTGGCAGTAGATTTTTACGTGTCGAGTTTGCCAGCCCTGACGCACAACCTTCAGCGAAGGTACGCCCATTCACACGTCTCTACACAGAAGATGCTCTAGCTGAGAATCAAACGGCACAACGTCTTGCTGTGAGGCGACAACGCTACCGCAGCATCACCACCGCATTATGCATTTATGAGTAACTATTCTACATAATATTATCTTTAATATTACTTATCTGTTGTATCTAAATTGTAAAATACATTTTGGAGCTTTTCTCTCCAGGCCTCCACTGAAAATGGGTCAGTTCAGCCCAGTGCAGTTCCCTGGTAATCAAACTGCAAATAAGTAATAAATAAATTAATTAATGTGACACCCGTGCCCTGGTCCAGCAATCAAGGAGCTTCAATCCTCATCACTAACACCAGTGAGGGGTGTCTCATATAGGAGGAAAGAATAACAAATACACACAGTAAAGTGCAATTTCCCTTAAGAGCACACAAAGATCACAGTCAGTCCAGGGCTGGTGACTCCCTTGCTCTCCAGGTCCCAATAAGATTCCCCACTGACACAGCTATAGGGTCCAGATCTCAGCCTACTGGGCAAGCTAAACCTCCAGCACTCTCTCTGTCCAACCAGTGCTTCATGTCCCTGCCCAAGTAGCTGACACACACACACACACACACACACACACACACACACACACACACACACATGCACACACACACACACACACACACACACACACACACACACACTTTGAAGAGTTTATACAACCACACAGACACTCCTGGGGAAGGCTGGCACAGCTTCTCCAGCTGTGCCTCCTTTTCCCAGATTATATGGTAGTGCCAGCTGCACCACTCACTAATATTTAGCAGCTACACAAAGGCCCTTAAAAGGGTGTTCAATTATTACTGAGCAATATTATTATCCAATTGGTAGTATAGCCCAGGATTAAAGCTATTGGAGTGGATTTGTACAGTTTTCCCAAAGGCATGCAAGTATTCTAAAGAGCTTAAATTATCTCTACAAAAACAGCCGCAGTTGAAAGAGTTTAAAAATATTTAATAATAAATAGTCAAAACACAAGACAATACTTTTTACTACACAGTGCTAGTCAAGAGTTCGGAGATCACAGAGAAATACTTAAAATAATTCAGTAGTACAGTTCTGACATCACAGAAAAACACTTAGTCTAATCTTTCTAGTTTCTAGCTATTTCTAAGAGAACAACACAAGTCTAAGATAAACTTACATATAGAAAAAGGCAGTGCTGATCAGTTGGATGGTCAAGACAAAAATGCTTAATGCTCTCTGTTTCTCTGTTTTTAAAATCACATTCCTGGTTCACATTACATCATTCTTCACACTTCCCTGGGTTCTAAGGCTAGCATAAACCACATTTACATTCTTCACCTCTGGGCAGAAACCAGAGCAATAAAGGACATTTATGCATGCAAATTCTGTCCATTAACTCTGGTCTTAAACAATAGCAAGATTTTTTTCATCTAGACCGGCCGGAGCCATGTTTATATCAAAGGATCACAACATGCTTTACTTGGTCAGCAAAGTGCACTGTTGTTACATTTTTGCAGTTCCATGTATAACAGCATTTTTTTTCCATTTAAGACAACAAGCCTGTGGCTTACATTAATATTTACAAATGACAGAATGATCTATAAAATTATCTGGCGAGGCTGGTAGCCTTCACATTTCTGTCGCCTGGAGAACTCAAGCTAGTTTTTCAAATGATGCTTGAGAAATGTTGCTTGAGGGAGTTAGGTATATCTGAGTATACCTTACCCCATTCCCTGTCTTGAGAGCCCATCTGCATTGGCATTGCTAATCCCACTGCGGTACTGCACTGACATATCATATGCTTGCAACTTTAGGCTCCATCTTAGCAACTTGGCCTTTTGCTGGCTGGCTCTGTTTTTCCTTGTCAGGTCTGTGAGGGGAGCAGCTATGGTACTATAACTGGGGATGAACTTTCTGTAGTACCCTGCTGTCCCTAAAAATGCCCTCACCTGCTTTTTAGTAACAGGTGCAGGCCATGCCTGAATGGCTTCCACTTTGGCAGGTTCTGGCCTTATTTTACCACTCCCCACTCTATGTGCTAGGTAGGAGACCTCTGCCATACCCACCTGAAATTTGCTCAACTTAATGGTCAACTCTGCCCTCTGTAGTCTGCCCAGCACCTCCCTGACATGCTGAAGGTGCTCTGGCCAGGAATGGCTGTAAATGGCAATATCATTTAGGTAAGCAAGGGCAAGCCCTCCTCCTCCTCCTGCTAGAATATGATCTACCAGCCTCTAGAAAGTAGCTGGGGCATTCTTTATCCCAAAGGGCATCTTTGTGAACTCATAGTAGCCAAAATGAGTCAGAAAGGCTGACTTCTGTCTAGCACTGGGAGTCAAGGGCACCTGCCAGTAACCCTTGGTAAGATCAATGGTTGTAAGATACTTAGCCCCACCCAGCTGCTCTAGGGCCTCACCTGTCCTAGGCATGGGGTAAGCATCTGACTCTGTGTGACTATTTAACTTCCTGTAGTCCACACAGAACCTGGTGCTGCCATTCTTCTTTGGCACCAGCCCCACTGGGGAGGCCCAGGGACTGTTGGACTCTTGAATCACTCCTAGTTCCAACATCTCCTGTACCTCTTCCCTCAGAGTCTGTTTGACTCTCTCAGCCACTCTATAAGTGGCCTGCCTAATAGGCCTTTGGGGTCCTGTATCCAGTTGATGCTGCCACAGGTGGGTGCACCCTGGTTTCCCAGTGAACATGTCCCCAAATTCTTGCAACACTGCTCGGATGTCTCAAACCTGGATATGAGATAACTGCTGGGACATTGCTACCTCTTCCACTGAGGCGGTAGCCCGAGCCTAACTGAGGAGATCAGTCCCCAGATCTTACTCAGACTCCTCTTGCAATCCACTGCAAATGCTCAGCACAAGGGCCTCCCTATCATGGTAAGGTTTCATCAGTTGGGAGGGTGGACTAATGGTTAAGGTGTTTGCCTTACAAACACAAGATGCAGGGTTTGAGTCTCACAAGGGATAATTGGCTAGGCTTAAAATGGCTCGCAAGGGCAGTTAGCTTAGTACTAACCTATGAACCTATGTTAACATGGTACAATTTGTGCCATTGCCTTCTGCCTAGCAGTTCCACCATGTAATTAACATCCCTTACCTTTTTTACCACCTTGTAGGGTCCCTCCCAAGCTGTTTGCAGTTTACTGTCTGACAAAAATGAGAACCATTACCTGATGCCCCACAGCATACTTACTAGCTTGAGCATTCCTGTCATACCACACTTTTTTCTGTTGTTGGGCTTCTGCCAGGTTCCCCTGGGCCAAGCCCATGACTTCCCTGAGCATTTTCCTGAGGTTTAGGATGTATGCCATAACAGACTCCTTGTGAGACTCACAGTCACATTCCCACTCATCTCAAATTAAATCTAGAGGCCCCCTCACCCTATGCCCATACAGCAAATCAAAGGGTGAAAACCTTGTGGGTTCCTGGGGAACTTCTCTGTAAGCAAACAACAGATGGGGCAAATATTTGTCCCACTCCCTCTTAAACTGATCTGCAAATGCCCATAGCATGGACTGGAGTGTAGAGTTTAACCTCTCCACAAGACCATTAGTCTGGGGATGGCAGGGGGTGGTCTTCATGTGCTTCACCCCACAGGATTTCCACAGACAAGCCAAAAGGTCTGACATGAAATTGGCACCTCTGTCAGTCAGTATTTCTTTTGGGAAACCTACCCTGTTGAAAATCTCTAAAAAAGCATTTGCCACCTTCTCTGCCACAACAGAAGACAACGCCACTGCCTCAGGGTATTGTGTAGCATAATCCACTACCACTAGGATATACTTCTTCCCTTCGGAACTCGGGGTACTCAGAGGACCCACAATATCCACCGCTACCTTCTGAAATGACTCCTCAGTCTCAGGCAAAGGCATCAAAGGAGCTCTCACCTTTTCCCCTGCCTTGCCTACCTTTTGACACTGCTTACAGGTCCTGCAGTACCTGTTACATCTCTGGAAATTCCAGGCCAATAGAAGTTATGCATAATATGCCTCTGTGTATGTTTTATGCCCATATGACCTGCAAAGGGAATATCATGGGCTATGGCTAGAAGTGCCAGATGGTAGGCTCTAGGCACTACCAACTGCTGTACTCTCTCACAATCTAGCCCTCCCTCAGGAGTCCACTCTCTGTATAGTAACCCTTTGTCCCAGTATACAGATTCCCCCTTTCCTTGAGAATCAGGTGCCTCCCCTAGCTACCTGCCTCAGGCCTTGCAATATAGGGTCTGAGAGCTGAGCCTGTCTCAACTCTCTACTTGTAACCTTTCCCAGCTCCCCTACCACAGGAAGCCTGGCATCCTCGGACAGTGGTGCCTCACTGTCAGCCTGGGTACTACTACTCACCTCTACCTTTGCAGTCACTCTGTCCAAAGGACCATCAGTACCCCCAAACAGCTGTGGCTCACCTTCAGTCTCACTGCTACAAGGTAGCTCCCTCCCTGAAGTAACCACCTCACCAGTCCTGGCTGCAAGTATGCAGCCTGCCTGCTTCTCCCCCAAGGCTACCAGACTTACTTGCATGTCTCCAAGCCTGACTGCAGGTAACTGCACAAGCACAGGGTACTGCACTATCAAAATCATTCCCTATCAGGACATCTGCAGGTATATCCTCAAACACACCTACTTGTTGGCTTCCTTTTCCACCCTCCCATTCCAATTGAACCCTAGCTAACATTATTTGGAATGGGATCCCTCTAAGGCCCTGACTGGAGTAGACTGTCCAGGCAAGTAGTGCTCCTCTGTAACCATTGCAGGCTTTACAGTGGTTATATCAGAGGCTGTGTCTCTATTGACAGTGGCCTCTTTGCCATTCACTACAATAGGATATAACCTCTTGTGGTAGTTCATTACCCTTGTTGTCCCAAGACAATCTACTATTGGCATTTTGTCTTTCCCACTTACCGGCTCCCTCACCATTTGGTCCCCACCTTGTGTCTGTGGACACCTGTATGCCACATGGCCCCACTGGTTGCATTGAAAACATTTAACCCTAGCTCCTGGACATGTACCTGGACTAGTGGCTTTCCCTGCTACTGGCAGATTCTGTTGGGGCAGTCTGGGCTGCCCACTATGGGTTCTTTTAGACCCATGAGCAGTACTGGGGTCCCTTTCCTGTGCAGGACTCCTCTGTTTGCCAGGTATAGTACTCTCTTCTTCCCCAACTTATCTGAAGTAGCACATTGTCTATCAGCTAACCAAATTCTCATGTCCTCAGGCAAAGTGTTAAGGGCTTGTTCCCTCACCAAAACATCTGCCAGCCCTTCAAAAGTGGTGACCTGACATCCACTCACCAACATATGGAAATAAGTGCTCAGTTCATCTACATATTCACAGACACTTTAATCTGCCTTGCGTCTATGCTCACAAAACTTTTTCCTATACGTTTCAGGTGTTATCTTAAACAATTCTAACAAGTGATTTTTAACAGCAGTATAAACAAAACATGCAACATCAGATATTTTTGACAAAACAGTTGCAGCTTTACAATGGAGTAATGGGGTCAAGAACCATACCCAGAGCCTTTGGTCAACACTATAGTGTTTGCATACACTCTCAAACATATGAATGAAACTATCAAAATTATCCCCCTCTTTAAACTGCGGAAGAAATTTATTGAACTTTTGTGCTTCTGGGGTCCAGTTACTCCCTTCTCCATAACCTTCATGACTCTGGCGAAGAGTCAGCATTTCCCTCTCATGCTTCCTCTGCTGCTCCTTTTCCTTGGCCTCAGCCTGTAGACTCCTCAGTCTCTCAGCTGCTTCTATCTCCAAATGCCTGGCCTCCAACTCATCTCTTTAGCTCCAGATGGATTTTTAAGTCCTTTGTAGAAAGGTTGAGCTGTCCATTCTCCGAGGGTATTATATCTCCACTGCCAGTCTGATTGTCCTCCTTGTTGCTGTTTTCCGATGCAGTTGTAACCAAGGCTGCAATCAGGACTGCCTTAGTCAGGTTTCCATGCACCAGTCCCCTAATATGGCACATCTCAGACAGCTGTCTGCTTGTCAGCTTTCCATACTCCTCTGCTGACATGCTGCCTGCTCACCCTGACTAACTAAGCTAACAAAAATAATAAAACAATTGTGATCTGAACTTTGAGTATTCACTGAGTGGCTGATTTAGAGTACAAAACACCTTCAAAGCTCACTGTACCCAAACAATAGGAATTCACTCTACCCACACCACTACAAGCCAATTAGTGTTTGCCACCAAATAATATGTGATGTGGATGTCCCACTGCTGCCACCAATTAATATGTGATGCCTGTGCCCTGGCCCAGCAATCAAGGACCCTCAATCCTCACCACTAACACCAGTGAGGGGCTTCTCAGATAGGAGGAAAGGATAACACACACATTAAAGTGCAATTTCCCTTTAGAGCACACAAAGATCACAGTCAGTCCAGGGATGGTCGCTCCCTTGCTCTCCAGGTCCCCAATACGACCCCCACTGGCACAGCTATAGGGTCCAGATCTCAGCCTAGTGGGCAAGCTAAAACCTCCAGCACCCTCTCTTTCCAGCCAGTGCTTTGTGTCCCTGCCCAAGTAGCAGACACACACACACACACACACACACACACACACACACACACACACACACACACTTTGAGAAGAGTTTATACATCCACAGAGACACTCCTGGGGAAGGCTGGCACAGGTTTTCCAGCTGTGCCTTTTTTTTCAGATTATATGGTAGCACCAGCTGCTACCACTCACTAATATTTAGCAGCTACTCAAAGGCCCTTAAAAGGGTGTCCAATTATTACTGTGCAATATTATTATCCAATTGGTAGTATAGCTCAGGGCTAATGCTATTAGAGTGGCTTTGTACAGTTTTACCAAAGGCATGCAAGTACTCTAAAGAGCTTAAATCATCTCTACAAAAACAGCCACAGTTGAAAGGGTTTAAACATATTTAATAATAAATAGTCAAAACACAAGACAATACTTTTTACTACACAGTGCTAGTCAAGAGTTCAGAGATCACAGAGAAATACTTAAAATAATTCAGTAGTACAGTTCTGACATCACAGAAAAACACTGAGTCTAATCTTTCTAGTTTCTAGCTGTTTCTAAGAGAAAAGCACACATCTAAGATAAACTTAAACATATAAAGCAAGACAGTGCTGATGAGTTGGATGGTCAAGACAAAAATGCTTAGTGCTCTCTGATTCTCTCTGTTTTTAAAATCACATTCCTGTTTCACATTACATCATTCTTCACAATTCCCTGGGTTCCCAGGCTAAAAGAAACTACATTTACATTCTTCACCTCTGGGCAGACAACAGAGCAATAAAGGACATTTATGCATGCAAATTCTGGCCATTAACTCTGGCCTTAAACAATAGCAAGAATTCCTTCATCTAGACCATTTGGAGCCATGTTTGCATCAAAAGGTCACAACATGCTTTACTTGTTCGGCAGAGTGCACTGTTGTTACATTTTTGCAGTTCCACATATAACAGCATTTTTTTTCCATTTAAGACAACAAGCCTTTGGCTTACATTAATATTTACAAATGACAGAATTATCTATAAAATTATATCTGGCTAGGCTGGCAGCCTTCACAATTTATATTTGTCATTGGGAGTAAATCAAAGTAAGCAATTTAATCAGATAGTACTCTAGTATTCAATACCTGTCTGTTTTACATATGACATCCAATGGTTATTTGCCTGGTGCTGCTCTGTGGTGGTTACTTACAGCAGGGAGAGCAGGGAGTACTTGGGTAAAGTGCTGGTGTGTCTTCACCTGGTGAGGTTTTATAGTATGAGTGTTTGAAGTGAATGGACCTTTGTCTGATTGGCTAGCTTGATGTGGTACAAAGACTATTTGTGGGGCGACAGTGACATCTGACACAGCAACACTACTACAAAAGTTCAGTCATGTGAGCACTTGCATGGTAGATGATTGAGGACTGTACTATGGTGTGTTCAAATACATTCATTAGTGGTCATCTGGGTACAATCGCTCAGTGTTAAATTGTAAATGTATTTATTTGTTTTGCATTTATTTATTTTACATTTGTTTACCGGTAAGGTCCGACTGAGCTAATGGCCCATTTTCAGCAGAGGCCCGGGGAGAAAAGCTCTATAAAACAAATTTACAGAAATGAAATAATGTTTAACAATAGTCAAAAATAAAAACATTTTTTAACAAGATTTTTTATGAAAAGGGGTATATAACAGATTACATAATACATAGTGTACAATTCAGAATGCATAATGTATAGAGTACAATTCAGGTATAGAGATGACATTGAAGTATAACAGGTGGCATTAATAAAACTTGAAAAAGTTCTGCTTTTCCACACTTGAACTGAAATATCAAATTATGATTTATTGTTTCATCCTGTAAATGATTAGCATCCTGGCATGTATTTGCCATGGGTGGGAGACAGAGAAAGAGAGAGAGAGAGAGCAGCATTGTGCAGGGAGTGTGGCTTGGAAAGCAGTTTGTAAGTTGTGTGGGCACAGATCAATGTCTTGATGTGGATGTGGCATAATGGGGGCAGCAGAACTGGAGCTGTGAGTACAAATCTTAAAATCATGGCTACCTATGGTATAGAGCCATAATAGATAGGAATGGTTGAGGGTGACATGGTTGATCAGGGTAATGTGGCTACTTCAGCTGCAGAACTGGCAGAGTCTCCCTGCAGCCATCGTTAGGATGAGGTACAACACAGGGGTGTTGGTAGAGGTCCTCAGAGGAAGTCTGATATCCACATGGATGAGGTACAATACAGGGATGTTGGTAGAGGTCCTCAGAGGAAGCCTGCTGTTCACATTCCTTGTGATGTTGATGTGTCAATAGTTGCCACACAATGTATATTTAGGGCCGTTACAGCGACACAGCACATTCCACCAGGGCCTCAGAAGAAATACTCTGAGTACTGCATGTTATGAATTCTGGCATACAAAACATCCTGAACCTTGTTGATGAGTCCTTCGACAGGATTTATAACACACTGGATCATGCAGTGTCTGTAAAGGAATGTCTGCTGGGGGAGGGTCAGCATCCACATGGCTGAAGAGCTGCTATATCATCACTAGCTAATGTGGCTATGCCGAATCCTACTCCCAAAGTGACACTATTTCTACCGCTCCATTAGTGATTGTGTCCACATTCAGACGTGGTAGGCCACATTGTCATCATTGTGATGAATGTAGTCATGATGACAGTTCATCCAGCAGATATGATTATCATTCAGATAGCACCCTGACTTCTAGTCAGCGTCATGGAACTAGCGGCACAACTCCTGGCAGAAGTAATTCTCACAGTCAGGGACAGCAACGGTGAACTGACTACTCTACCATGCAGTCTCTCACTTGTCTGAGATGCCAAGATGTAGTGCTAGCACAAGTGCTTTTATTGTTCATGCATACTCACACGTTAGGAAGCATCTTGGCCATGCAATGTCACACACACACACACACACACACACACACACACACACACACACACACGTGCACACACAAATATATAAACATTACAACTGAATAATATAAATTTGTTGCTACTGGCCCTATATCAACTGGTTTCTTACTTGCATGCACCCACTTCCTTAGTGTCAGGCTTGGCCATCTGTAAATCCCCAGCCTGTGCAAGTGATGGTGATGATGAAGATGATGATTATGCCCTGCCTTTTGCACATTTCTTTGTGCTTAGGATTGCCCATGTCTCATGCACAGATCCGATAGCTAATACTTACTTACTCAGATGCTTTAATTCAACGTATTGCAGAAACTGTTTTTTTATTCTTCTTTACCTTTCTCAGTTGTAAAAGATTTCTTATGTAATTTATCATTATATTTGTATTGCATTATTAGTAATGAAAAACAATTAATCTCCGTGGTATCCCCAAAGTCTCAAAACAACCCACTAAACAAATATAGTGGGTCCAAAAACAAAACACTGTAAGAAACTTCCCTGTGAGGAAGATTTTCAGTGCATATATCTCTAGTTAATCACTGTATAATAATCAGATCA
Organism: Protopterus annectens; assembly: GCF_019279795.1. Taxonomy (NCBI): domain Eukaryota; kingdom Metazoa; phylum Chordata; order Ceratodontiformes; family Protopteridae; genus Protopterus; species Protopterus annectens. The sequence continues at coordinate 1,690,507,907 of NC_056743.1, forward strand.
GACAATAGTAGTAGAAGTAGCGAACTTGGCCTTAAGTAAAAAAAAAAAATAATATAAAATATACAATTGTACAGAATTATTAAGTATTCAAACGTAATATAAGCAAGGCAGGCAGTCTGCTTCCAGTTCAAAATCCTTTATTAAGTACACAATACAAGGATAAGATGATCAACTTCAACAATTGGCTAGGTTTCTGGTGTCATTCAAAGGGAATCCAGTATCTGTCTGCCTGGGATGACATGCTTGACAGGCCACGAGGCTTCACCAGAGATGGCCTGCACCTGGCACCCCTGTAATTCAGGATATTGGCCAAAACTCTTGCCACCCCCATAGTGCCTTTTTAGGCATGGCTGAAAAGACAAACCCACCACTGTAAGAACTACAGGTGACAATAAACTGAGGGCAATGCTGCTCAATGCTAGGAGTCTAAACCTCAAAATGCACTCACTCGAGGCACTCCTCAAAATGGAGAGCATTGATATCTGTGCAGTGACTGAGACCTGATTCAAGGCTCCCAACAGCACCCCAGCACTACCAGGCTATAATTCATACCACACATTTCGGATACAAAACCCGGACCGAAACAAGAAGGGCGGAGGTGTGTCCATATTCATCAAGGACATCCACACCTCCAGGCTAGTTGCAAAACATGATGCCTCTGAGATCATCCAAGTGCAACTAACCCTAGGCAAAAATGCATTCCAAATTGTAGCTTGTTATAGATTCCCCACAATGACCCAGGACCCACACTCCTCGTTCCTGGGAACATTGGAAAAAATGAGGGTCCATCCAAATGCCATAATAATGGGTGATTTCAACTACCCTAACATAAACTGGGAAAACTACTCTTGTACTAAACCCCTTGCTCAATGATTCCTGGAATTTATAAATTCTAATGTCCTGGATCAACTTGTCAACTCCCCCACCAGGGGCAACAATATTCTGGAACTGGTCATTACCAACATGGATGACCAGTGCTCAATGCCCCAGATCAACTCCTCACTGGTTGGATCAGACTGTAAACTAATCACCCTAGATATCCACATCCCAACCCCACCCCCACACAAGGAAACCATAGTAAAAAAATGTTCTCTGCGGACTTCACACCACTCAAAACTGAGGTGGCCAATTTTGCAACTCCCCTGCAGATGGACAACACAGTCAATACAGTCACAACTGCTGAATCCTACACAAATGCACTTTACAAGCATCTGCATGAGTACATGGATTGTGCTATCTCCAACAAAACCAAGATGCTATCCTTCAAAAAAAGGAAGCCGATCTATTGGTCCCCTGCCATTAACAAACTCTACAACAGAAGGAAGAAACTGTTGTAAAAAAGAGTAAAAACCCAGGAATGGAGGAGCTACCTAACGGGCCTCGGTAAGAAGCTGCGATCCCTCATAAAATCCACCAAAGCAAATTTTGAAAGAAAAATTGCCTCGGATTCCAAAGACAACCACAAGGCATTCTTTAGCTATTTCAAGAATCTCCATGGCAACACCCAGATCTGCACAGAGCTACAACAGAACAGCGCAAAATATACAGTCAACTGATATTACCAACATCTTGGCAGATAGATTCAGTGCAAACTTTACTCCCCCTCACCCCCCAAAGGGCCTATAACTATACCAGATGATTGTAGAGCCCCATCAATCACAAACATGCAAGTAAAAATGGCACTCTCTAAAGCCAAAAACACAGCGTCCATGGGGACCAGATAACATCTCAGGCTGCGTTTTACACAAACTCCAAAATGAACTATCTCCCCACCTAAACTCCATGTTCAATCACAGCCTCTCCACAGGCTATGTGCCCACCAAATGGTGCACAGCAACTGCTATTCCACTCCACAAAGGAGGAGCCACCACAGACCCTGGGAACTATCGACCTATTAGCCTGACAAGCCTGGTCCGCAAGGCCAGGAGCATATCATCATGGAACTCATAAACAAAGACATTGGGAACCTCCAAACTTTAGATGCTACCCAATTCGGATTTGTGAAGGGTAGATCATGTCTCCTAAACCTGGTAGACTTTTTTGAAACAGTTACCAAGGCCATAGATGAGGGCAAGGTGATCCACACATACCTGGACCTTGCTAAAGCCTTCAACACTATCCCCATTCAGGAATCATAGATAAACTGATCAACCTTAACATAAACCCTTACTTCACAAGTTGGGTAGCCAACTGGCTCATGGACAGAACCCACACAGTGAGAGTTGCAGACTCCAGATCTGACTCCAAACCAGTGACAAGTGGAGTGCCCCAGGGTTCAGTCTTGGGATCTCTCCTGTTCGGTGTATATTTCTCCGAAGTGCACACCGAGGGTCTATGGCTAACCAAGTTCACAGATGACTGCAAACTGGGTGCCATTATTGATTCCCCTGCTGATGTAGACATCCTGCAAAAGGACCTCACCGAGACAGACACCTGGTGCCAAAATCATGGCCTCAAGCTAAATGCCAAAAAGTGCATTGTTATCCCCTTTGGTAAAAACATGGTACCCACGAATTACCAAATAGGGGGAAGTTCACTTAACACAGAAAGTGTGATAAGAGACCTTGGGACCCAAGTGGATAGTAACCTCTCCTTTGATAACCACATTGCCACAGTGGTCAGAAAATCTTTCTATGTGGCCCACCTAATTACAATAAGGGTTCGCATCTAGAAAAAAGGAACCCTTTTTTGAATACAATACCTTGTTTGGGATGTACCTCACAACACACCTACAACAACTGGAGAGGCCCCAAAAGTACCTCAGCAAGAGGACTGCTGGCCTCAAACAGTTGCCCTATGCCGACCGGCTCAAGAAACTCCAACTCTACTCCGTCTCATACTGCTTACTCTGAGGAGACCTCTGTCTGACATACAAAGCTATGTCGAACCCAGAATTGATGGACATGCTCCACTTAAAGAAATCCCAGTCTCCCCGAGCTACATGGTCTGGGGACCTAAACCTCACCACAACAATAAATAGGAAATGCTGGAGGGATAGGTTCTTGTCCCAGAGACTTCCCATGCTCTGGAACAAAATTCCCATCCATGTCAAGCAGAGCTCATCATTTGCACTCTTCAAGAAAAACATTGATAAGTGGATGGGGTGATAGGAAATTCACCCCTGGAATCATGTCTGGGGCTCTGCTCAATAGAGGGGCAGGAATTTAACACTACATGGTTGGCAAAATCCAATACACTGTTGGCTAGCCTTACTTTAGCCCTCGGGCCGATAGCCTAGTACCTACATATAACCCTATAAACAAGTGATCCAAGTAAAACAAAAATAGAGTAATAGTTTCCTCACAAGCTTTCTAAATATATATGTATGTATATATATATATATATATATATATATATATATATATATATATATGTGTGTGTGTGTGTGTGTGTATGTATATATGCTTTTTATTAGGCAAGGGAGTGGTTTATTGTGCTGTAAAACAAAGTGTTATTGGTACACATGTTAAATTCACATCCCTTCTCCCATCAGTGTGACATTCGAGCTGGTCCTGCCCTACTTAGTAGCTGTCATAATAATATAACAGTTATGTACTTTAAATACAATTTATAATGATGTGGTACCTTTTATTTAACCAGATTATTAAGCAGGTTATTAAGTCTGTGATTTTATCCAAGACAATATACTACATGGCTGGAAATATATCAACCTTAGTCCATTTGGCAATCAAAAAATATCTATAAACATATACATATACACTTTGCATGTAAAAAATCAGTTGTAAAACTCATATTCTATTTTCATAACCTATTGTTAACAAAGATCTCTTTTGTCCTTGTAGACAAAATACAAGCCAAGATACAGTGCATAACCTGCATCCTCCACTAGATGCTCCGTGGAAAGTCATCCTTAGCTAACTTTACATACAGGTCACAGGTATGCATTATGTATGAATAGTGAAAGCTGCTAGCGTTACATGCACTTACATTGTTGATGACCCCTTGGACATTACAGATCGCCTGACAGTTAAGAGTGGTAGCCTTTCCAGTTGATGTACTTCCTTCCCTGTTCACCGGGTGGGGCTTTTATTTCTATGTGTGTGCAGTCTCTGACCCCAGAACCTCAGGGAAGTATGGTATGGCATAAAATTGTTGTATGGCTCTTGCTCTTTCTTCTGTGTATGTGGAAAACATATATGATCTCTTGCATGTTGCAGCATTGCATTTAGAAATTGATTTAACATTCTAGAGGCTGAGTCCTTTGACACCTATATTATATCCCTTGTAAGTGTCTGAAAAGTACCAGTAGCTAGCATATGTAATGCTACAAATACCTTGCTTTCAACTGGGATGGGTTCTCCATGATTTCCCTGGGACCTCAGGTGAGAGAGGCAGAGGTTGCATATTTCCTCTAGGGTATCCTTGCCTGTCCTGTATCGCTCTACAATCCCTATATCATGCAGCCAATGATAAGTCAAATGGGGTCTGAACATTCTTCTTCTAGGCCAAGGTCTGGCAACAGTAGCAGCAGCACCTTGAAGTAATGCTTGTTGCACATACAGGTTAATAATAGCATCAGCAACCCTAACATTTCTTGTTTTAAGTGTCTCCATGTCTGTATTCCAAAAGGTAGTGGAACTGAAGGTAAAAGGGAGCACCGAGTGTACATGTGCACTTTATATGTTTCTGAATAGCTCCACCATGTTGAATTGCTTAATTAGCATGTATTTCAGTTACTTATGCCCTTATTATATATATGTTGTGCCACTTAACCTTGTTTTGAGAGAGAGCTCAAAGTGCAGAGCTGTTTAATGAATACCGAGCAGCATCCTCGCATGTGTGCAGCAAGCACATGATTTCAGCACTAAGTGCAGGTATGATCTATGTGGGCCTTAACCAAGAATCTGACTCAGTCCTATGCAGGCCACTGCTAGTATCACTGCAGGGGATGAGGATAAGACTGACCTTTGGTTATAGGGTAGAACATCGAGGGTTGTGGCGTCAGGAATAAGGAAAGTAAGTAGTGCTTACTCTGTGTGAATAAATATTGCTGCTTTTTACACATTTTTGCCTTCTGTTCCACTGGGTGTTTGAGGCTGTTTTCCTTGGTATTGTGGATTTATTTGCTGCTTTTGAGGACTTTCTGTGTTTATAGTTAGATACATAGATATATACATACATACATAAATACATACATACAAATATTTCAAGCACAGGCATTAATGCCCTTCTAGCTTGCCAATATACCAAAAACACGTGTTCCAATAAACAGGTTTCCAGGCTGTCATTATAGTTTCATAGTTTCATAGTTTAGTACTAGGCTATCTTCCCTGGGGCATTTATAAGCCTAGCCATAGTGATGTAGCTTTCGCCACCCCATGTAATGGTACAAAAGTGTACAGAATAGATTTAGAATACTGTGCCTCTGTCTAGTAGTGACACAGTGAAGACCCCCTTACATAACAGAATTAGTTTACTGTGCCTCTGTCTAGTAGTGACACAGAGATGACCCCCAGGGTAAACCTACGATCTCCCATCCACTCGTCAAGATTTCTCTTGAAGAGAGTCAGTGAGGGGCTCTGCCTAACATGAACTGGGATTCTGTTCCAGAGTATGGGAAGCCTTTGAGTTATGAATCTGTCCCTCCAGCATGTCCTATTCATATTTGTGCTGAGGTTTAAATCTTTAGCTCTCATGGTTCTGATGGATTTGGATTTTTGAGGTGGAGCATGTCCATCAATTCCTGATTGGACATGACCTTGTACGTCAGGCACAGATCACCTCTGAGTAGGCGGTATGCTATTGAATAGAGCTGGAGTTTCTTTAGTCTGGCAGCATATGACATATGTTGGAGACCCTTGATCCTCTTGGTGAGGTACTTTTGGGGTCTCTCCAGCTGTTGCAAGTGCCAGGTGAGGTACATACCAAATGGGGCATTGTACTCAATCATGGGCCTGATAATGGAGGGGTATAGAGGTACAATGACCTCCTTTGATCTGGATGTGAATCCCTTCATGATAAGGTGGGCAAGGTAGAAAGTCTTTCTAACCACTTTGGCAACGTGGGTGTCAAATGAGAGGTCACTATCAACTTGGGTCCCCAGGTCTCTGATTATTTTTTCCATACTCAGTGGGTTACTGTCTATGTGATAATATGTGGGTACTTTGTTTTTCCCAAAGGGGATGACCATACATTTTTTGGCATTTAGTTTAAGGCCATGACTCCGGCACCAGTTGTCCGTTTCAGTGAGGCCTTTCTGTAGGATGTATGTGTCAGCTGGTGTATCCACTATGGCACCTAGTTTGCAGTCATCTGCGAACTTTGTCAGCCACAACCCTCCCATGTTTGCTTTCACATCTGAGAAATAAATGCAGAACAAGAGGGGTCCCAGGACAGAGCCCTGTGGGACATGACTTGTGACTGGCTTTGAGTCTGACATGGCTCCAGTGATTTTGACTTTATGGATTCTATCCTTTAGCCAGTTTGCAACCCATCTTGTGACATATGGATTTACATTTAAGCTGTTGAGCTTGTCTATGATGCCTGAGTGGGGTATTGTGTCGAAAGCTTTAGCCAAGTCCAGGTAGGCTGTATGGACTGCTTTGCCCTCGTCAATGGCTCTAGTGACTGTTTCGAAAAAGTCAACCAGGTTCAAAAGGCAGGATCTGCCCTTTACAAAGCCGAACTGTGTGGGATCATGTGTCTGTAGGTCCTCAATGTCTCTGTTTATGAGTTCCATAATGATTCTTTCCATAGCTTTGCAGACCAGGCTGGTTAAGCTTATGGGGCGGTAGTTACCAGGGTCTGTAGAGGTGCCTCCTTTGTGGAGTGGGACCACTGTTGCTGTACGCCAGTGTTCAGGTACATATCCTGTAGTAAGGCTAAGGTTAAATAGCATTTATATGTGTGGGTTTAGCTCCTCTTGGAGTTCACGTAGCATGCAACCCGAGATACCGTCAGGTCCCATTGATGCTGTGTTTTTAGCTTTGCTGAGGGCAGTTCTCACCTGGACATCTGAGATGACATGGAGGTTACATTCAGCTGGGATAAGTATTTCTTCTTTTGGGGGTGAGGGAGGGGAGAAATTTGCACTGAACCTGTCTGCCAGAATGTTGGCAATGTCTGTGGATTCAGTGTATTTTTTGTCATTGTGAACTAACTCTGAGCATATCTGAGGGGTTCCGCCCAGGTTTCTAACATAGCAGAAGAAGGCCTTGTGGTTATCTTTAGTGTCCATAGCGATTTTTCTCTCAAAGTTGGCCTTGGATGTTTTTATGAGAGAACGTAGCTTTCTACTAGTGCTGATCAGAGATGCCTTATCTTTATGGGATTTTGCTCTGTCATGCAGTAGCTTCCTTCTTTTGTTATACAATTTGTTTATTTCTGGGGTCCACCAGACAGGATGCCTGCTCTTGGTGGAGAGGGTCTTGGTTTTATTTGGGATTGCATGATCCATGCATTCTTGGAGATGTCCGTAGAAAGCATTTGTGAAGGATTCAGCATTGTGGAATGTGGTTTTCACTGGCCCAGTGGGCTTAAAGGATACCATCTCAGTCTTAAGAAGTGTAAAGTCGGCTTTTGAGAAGTTTTTCACTGTAGTCTTTTGTGTTGGGGGTGGAGGTGGGATATGTATATCCAGGATGATTAGTTTGTGGTCAGATCTCACTAGTGAGGGGTATACTTCCGGTGTGGAGCACTTTGTGACCATGTTTGTGATGATCAGGTCTAGTATATTATCTCCCCTTGTGGGAGAGGTGACTAGCTGTTCCATTGCATTTGAATTTATGAATTCCAGGAACCTTTGGGCTAGGGTGTTAGGGCTAGAATAATGCACCCAGTCTATGTTAGGGTAGTTGACATCTCCCAATATGATGGTGTTTGGTGAGAAATTCATATCCTCCAATGTCTTCAGGAAGGCTGAATGGGGTTCCTAAGATTGGGAGGGTGGTCTGTAACATGCTACCAGTTGAATAGCAGTTTTTCCTACGGTTAGTTGCACCCGGATGGTCTCTGATGCTTCATGTGTTGCCACTAACCTGGAGGTGTGGGTGTCCTTGATGAATATGGACACTCCCCCTCCCTTTTTGGTTTGGCCCGAGTTTTGGGGCTGAAAAGCATGATACGAGGTATAGCCTGGTAGTGCTGGGGTGCTCTCAGGAGCCTTGAACCAGGTTTCAGTTACTGCACAGACATCGTTGTTCTCCAAACTGAGGAGTGCTTCGAGATCCTGCATCTTGAGATTTAGACTTCTGGCATTGAGCAGCATTACCCTTCATTTTTTTCCATTTTTGTTTTCTAAGGAGGTGGGTTTGTCTTTTGAGCCTTGCGTAAAAAAGGCACTATGGGGGTGGCAAGAGCCTTAGCCAATATCCGGAAACCCAGTGGTGACAGATGCAAGCCATCCCTTGTGAAGCAGCGTGGCTTGTCTAGCATGTCATCCCAAGCAGACAGACATTGGATCCCCTTAGAATGACACCAGTAATTGAGCCAATTATTAAAGCTGATCATCTTGTCTTTGTATTGTGGCATCATTCTTGGTGAGGGCAAGATGCTGTTCAGGATCAGGGTCATACCAGCCTGGGCTACATAATCAGAGAGCTCCTCTATGTCTCTTTTCATGTAGTCCAGGGAGGTACGTCTCAGGTCATTCACGCCGGCATGGACAATGACGGAGTCATATTTGTACTTGCTTTGGAGTGACCTGAGTGCGGCTGTTATGTAGCAGATCCTAGCTCCCGATAGGCAGCTCACCATTACCCTCTCCTTGTTCAGCCTGGTAAGCGGAACGTCAGTGTGTCTGACTATAGTCACCTATTACTAGTGTATCAGGCATGGTGTTTGGCCTTAAGGGCTGTGATTGTTTGACACACTGATTTATTGAAGTATGTGTTGCATGTGTTATGTTTTAAGGTGGTGGATTTTTGGGTGTCTGCTTTGGGAGCCTCTGTTGTTTTGGTAAGTTTTTTGTTAGAGCCTCTGAGTATATCTTTGTGTTATTATGTGTTTGGTTTGCAGTTGTGGTTGGTCTATGTGAGACTGGGTTTGCTGTGTGTGTGGTTACCTTCTCCTCCTGTCTGGTCTTGCCAGTCCTGAGTTGAGAGAGTTCAACCTCCAGTTTGGCTATATAGTTGCATCTCTCACATGTATTTGTGTTTGTTGGGAGGAGGAGAGGGTTGTCTGTGTACATGAGACAATTGTAGCATTGTCTCAAGATTCCCAGATTAACCAGCTGAACCGGAGAGGATGCTAGTAATCTACCACTCGACATGCTAGAATATTTTAAGGGAGTGCTGTGCCTTTAAGGGAAGTGGGTACTCACAGGGGTGGTAGGTGGATGTAGTGCTTACTTTAGTTTGAGAGTGCTTACTTAGAAGAGAGGTTTTGAGAACAAGTGCTAGGCTTATAATAAAGCGAGTAGACTGATTATTATAAGAGTAGAGCTTTCTTAAGGGAAAATTTGAAGAGCAGACTTGGCAGAGCCAGAAAAAGTTTAACCTTGTTTAACCACAGGGAACTTCAAAAGAGCTAGAAATAGTCCAAAACAACCAATTACTACAAGCTCTTGTGCTGAGGTCACTCCTTCAGGGACAGATAGGCTGCTCAAGGCTCCCCACTCCCACTGGTGAGCAAAGAAACGTCCTTCTATCCAAGTAAGGCAATGGACAACACAGGAACTACACCACAGCCCAGAATACAGCAAAGCCTGTATACTGGTCTAAACTAGTCGAGGAGAGGCGGGAAAACAAGGATATTTTTTTTGTTTTGAGATAGAAAGTACACAGAAATGCAGGAAACAGTAATAAATCAGTTACATAGGCTAGCACACTTTAGCGGGCAGCCTCAACAGTTAAATTTAACAAACAAACAAACAAACTTTCGACCAATTTTCGACCAAATGTAACTTTAAGTGCAGATAATATATAATGCAACAAATAGCTAAAAAACAGTTAAAGCTTGTTCAAAGTAAGCAAGAGAAGGTATTTTAGGTAAAAAACAGCAAAAAATACTTAAATCAGGAAAGTAGTCGCTTTTCTCAGTTCTCTGCTGCTAGGACCACTCTGCAGGACCACGAGGAGCTGTTTCGGAGTAGTATAGCCAGAAAAAAATGCTCAGAGGCAGATTTTAAACAGGGAACTTTAAAAGAGCTAGAAATGGTCCAAAACAACCAATTACTACAAGCTCTTGTTAGCAGAGCAAGTCTATGATCAGCACTGACTACCCCTGTCCATGAGGGACATAGGTGCCCCCCCCAGATGAAATTATGGTCACCCATCCAATTGTCAAGTTTGCACTTAAGTAGGGTCATTGAGGAGCTCTGCGTCACGTGAAGTGAGAGCTTATTCCACATGAGTGGCAATCTCTGGTAGATATATCTGTCTCTCTCCAACATGGTTTATCAATGTCATAGGCTAGGTTGAGATCCCTGGAGTGAGTGACTTGTCCCATTTGATTTACGGGTGTGCAACATTTCCATTAGGGCAGAGTCAGAGACTGCTCTGTAGGCCAGGCACAGGTCATCTCTCAGCGACCTGTATGATACAGAGTACAGTGACAGGGCTTTCAATCTTTTCATGTACGTCACATTTTGGAGGCCCTGGATTCTCTTGGTTAGAAACCTTTGTGGTCTCTGCAGTTGCTACAGGTGTCTGGTGAGATACATACAGAAGGGAGCATTGTACTCAATTAGTGATCTGATAAGGGTCAAGTACAATGGAGTTATAACCTCCTTAGTCTTGGATGCAATGCCATTATTTATAAGATGTGCAATTTAGAAGGCATTCCTTACCATTATGAGCCCATGGAGATCGAAGTTTATATTGCTGTCGACCTGTGTTCCTAAGTCTCGCACTACTGGGTTTACACTTAATGGGGTGCTATCTATATCAGAATTAGCAGGGGCTACTTCTTTAGCAAAGGAAATAGTGAGGTATTTTTGTCTTTACGTTTAGTCTGTGACTTTGGCACTAATAATTTGTCTGCATTAGACCCCTCTGTAATATGTTTACATCATTGGGGGACTCAATGATTGCACCCAATTTGCAGTCATCTGCAAACCTGGTAAACCACAGGCCATCTACTTTTACCTGGACCTCAGAGAAATACATTTCCAACAGTAGAGGGCCCAGCACAGATCCTTGTGTTACCCCACTAGTAACTGGTCTACTGGTAGAGGTGGACTTCACAACTTTGATAGTGTGCATTCTGTCAGTGAGTCAGTTGGATACCCATCTAGTGATGTATGGGTTAATTCACAGTTTTTAATTTCTCCAAGTCTTTTGGGTTTCTGATACCATGACAGGAATGGATCCCATTCCTAAGTCAAAGTATGATTAAACTTCATGAAATTAGTTTTGTTTCAGTCTTTGATGTCAGCTAGGAATGCTCTTTGTTTGCAAACCTGGTAAGCCACAGGCCATCTACTTTCACCTGGACCTCAGAGAAATAAATTATAGACAGTAGAAGGCCCAGTCCAGATCCTTGTGGTGGAGTTGGGAGAGTTTGTCAATGATCCCTGAGTGGAGGATTGTGTCAAAAGCCTTGGTTAAATCAAGATGGGTGGTATCTACTGTTTTACCCTCATCCAGGGCTTTGGTGAGGGTCTATATTAAATCAATGAATGCTTAAAAAAGCGAATAATGATTTATCGACCCCGTGTAAGTGAAAGCTTACAATCCCAAACACTTAGAACAATGATTTTGTTCCAAGGGAAAAGAATTGCTGTTCCACAAAAGAAAAAAAAATTTAAAACATTACATAAACCCTCCTACTGCTTAAATATACCAACTCCGAGATCGCACTACAGTGACAAAAACAGCAAAGTAACGGAGACAGCCAAGCGATTTCTTTCCCAGGGAAAAAAAATTGTTTATATGCCATTTCGTGCTTAAGTTTGATCAAGACACATTGGAAAGAATGTGTCTTTGATCATATAATAGGAACCCTTTGGTGACATTCTCAAAGAAGTCCACCAGGTTTAATAAGCAAGATCTACCCATGACAAAACCAAACTGGATCGGGTCAAGAGTTTGAAGGGTCACCTGTGTCCTTGTTGATAAGGTCACTCCCTTTTTCAAATTTCTCCAAATCTTTTGGGTTTCTAATACCATGACGGGAATGGACGCCATTCCTAAGTCAAAGTATGATTAAAGTTCATGAAATTAGTATTGTTTCAATCTTTGATGTCAGCCAAAAGTGCTCTTCGCAGCATTCACAATGTGCCCAGTAATGACTCCTTCTGCAATTCGTACGGGGTTACATGGATTGGTTACATACCTAAATACAATTGTATATTCTTTTTTTTTAAGACCTGTTGCTCCTACTATTATTGGAACTGTCGGGTCTATATTAGATAATCGAACTTTCAAAGGTTCGACTGTCTTATGGCCGACACCATATAATCGAACTTTTAAAAGTTTGAAAATCAACTCTCTGTTGGATTCCAAGATGGCTGCCGACTAGTCTAGTCCTTACTCTCTGAGCTCCTCACAGCTATTTAACTTTTGTTGTTTTTTACAACTTTACATCAACCTTTTTCCTCAAATTTTTATACTAAAAGATTTTATAAATCTTTTTCTACGCATTTGGATTATTTTTTCTTCTGGAATTATTATCCTGGGATTTATTTTACCTCAGAACATTCTTGGTCTCTCTGCTGCTGGGACTCCTACTGCTCCAGTCTGTTCCTGGTTCCTGGTATCCTGTTAACTGCATTCCATTTCTGGGCATGGCTACAAAATCTGACTCCATGGAGACTCAGCCTACAAAGGCCAAATATACTTCAATGCTCTCTCCTGAAAAAGATTCAGGTTCAAAAAGACTGAAATCATCTAGACAACCTACAGAAACTTTTAATGTAAGTAATATAGATTTAAATGGCTCACATTTCCTTTTAGAAGAACTAAAAATAGCATTAAAACCAATCCAAAGTGCTATACAAAACTTTTCAGAACAGTTTGCAGACTTTAGTAAATCTTTAAGCAAATAAACGATAGTATTGTTACTATTGAAAATAAAATCTTAGCTTTGGAGGTTAAAATAGACTTATTGGAAAGTGACTTTAAATCTAGAGATAAAACTGTTTCAGATTTACAAGCTAAAATATTGGATCTGGATGCCAGGAGTCGAAGAAATAACATCATTATTCGTGGTTTACCTGAATCTTATGACAATAAAAACTTGTTATCTGTGACTAAAAATATCTTTGAAACACTGTTAAATTGTGAAGCTTCTTCAAAATCTATAATTGTAGAGAGAGCACACAGAGCACTGCGTACAAAGCAAGATTCTTCCACACCAAGGTTAATTTATACTAAGTTACTAAACTTTCAAGACACTTTCCAGATCCTAGAAACTGCTAAAACAAAGAAACAATTCATATGGAAGTCTCACAAACTATAATTTTCCCAAGATCTTCCTGCACAGATCAAATTAAATAGACAAAAACTAGCCCCCTATTGTGCTGACTTGATAAAAAGAGGGATTAGATTTCGAATGGCATATCCTAATACCTTGTCTTTCACAGCTAATGACAAAAGATTTGTATGTTCAGATCCTAAAGATGCAAAAGACATGTTTCTTAAAACATTTAAAAAGCTTCCTGACACTGTATCTTAATATTCTACTGTTAAAGAACTACAATAAGGTTTGATCTTTTCTTTTCTTTAATCTGACAGTATTTGTGTTACATGATTTGTAATTCTGGTGTGACATAATTATATTACCTTAAGAACTTGTCATGTAATTTACACATGATGGATTTGGTGTGACAATGTGCAGTGACAGGATATATGCTTGTTAGATTTGTGTGGATTAATAGAAGCATTTAAATTCCTGTATTTACTTTTTTCTCTTTCTCTCACATATGCTTGCTGTGTAAATAGATAATATGTTAATTTTACTACAAGCTTTGGAGTTACAGCCTTCTGTGTAAGCTAAATTATTTTGGAGGGAAAAACATTCCATCTCAACATTCTAGCAAGAAAATCTTCCCTCAGAGTTCCAGCTGATGCTCTGCATGAACATGCACACTACAGTCTCTCTGAGATGGATGGTGATGTCATCATTTGTGAGGAAAGAAGGACAGTTTCAAATACACAAGTCTGCTTGTTTTCAACAAGTATTCAATAGCACTAACTTTTAATAGATCTGGCTATTATTTAAAGTGTTTTCTCTTCATAAATGAAGGTTGTTTTTAAATTTAAACAGATTCATGTCACATAATATATTCAGTGACTTTTAGTGTGTCTGCATGACTTCAAAGCAAGCTGCTACTTTCATAAAGCAGAGTGAAAATGTTTCTGGAAACAAATGAACAGGTTAGTTTTATATATTAAAATTCTAAAGGATGTGTAAAGAAATGAACATATTTTCCTATTCAGAATATTTTTTCATACAATATTTTATATTATACTGAAGTGTTTAATTTGACAAATGTTACAAAGTATACCTGTTCATATGAAAGTTTCATGTTCTTTCTATTCTCTGCTCTCTCTCTTCTCAGAGGCTGGATGTGATATTTATGATTAGTAGTTTATGTTTAAGAAAGCCTTTACTTATTTGAAAGGTTTGAAATAACTATCTTTAATATGATTAGCTGAATCTACATGTATATATTTAAGCCCTTAGATTTACTGCATTTAGCCTGCTTGTTTCTGTTTTAATTAGATGTTCAAAATGTTTACTTTAAAAGCCTTGTCTTTTCATGCTGTTTTGCTATGTTACATCTATAACTTAGAAGAATAGTATGGCTACATAACCTAACAGAGTCATTAGTAAAATATTCAAAAAGTAGATTTAAAATTATATGTATGCACATTGTTGTACATTCAGTCCAATATATATGATGCTGTTTAAGTTACTATTTAATAATATAATTATACTTTATTCATGTATATTAACTAGTGTTAAAACCTTACAGCTTATAATATTTCATTTTGAATAGTTCCTGTACTATTATTATCTAGTTAATAGATGCATCTCCAGACTGAATTGTTTTTCATTTTGAGATATGGTTGCTTGGTAGTTGTTTTTTGCTTTATTTGAACTATAACTAAATACTCATTCTACAGGTATTAGTGCTTTTATCATACTAATGGTCATGTTGATTAATGAAATTATCACTAAAGTACTAAAGAAGGTTCAGTAGATAGTGCATGACTATTATCTTTAGTTCAGTAATGCTATGCTTATTTACTTATATTATAATGTTATACTTATATATGTTATCTTACATATCTTTCAGTTTTAATTGTATTACTTCTTATGATAGAGTGTTCTAGTTAAGCAGAGTGTGATTTATTTATTATTTACTTGTTTCTCTTTCTCTTGAAATACTTGAGGAAATACATTTAATCACTATAAATTTCAATTTAAGGATAGGAGCTTTAGATTAGTATTAGAAGTAGGGATTAAGCATGTTGGACATCTTGAAATTAGTTAATTTTGTATATATTTTTAGTAGTATTACTCGGACTTTATGTTATGTTAGGCTTCCTTTGAGTAATTTGTATTCTAACTTGAGGTTATTATTATCTATAATTACAGTGTTTTTTCATGTTCTTCTGCTCTTCCTTTATCACAGGGGCATTGGTGGGTAGGCAGTAGGGTTAGGATATAGGTTATTATTATACATTTCATGGTTCTTAAAAACCTTTTTCTTTTTTTTTCAACAAATGTTATTTGATGACTTGCTTGAATACTTAAAGACTGTTTTTCTTTTATTTTTTTCTTCTTCTTTTTAATGTTGTGTTGGATTTGCACCTTGAGTTCACTTTTATAGCATCAATAATGATTATACTTGTAGAATATGCCTGTTGACATAATTTTAGATTCTTGGAATGTTAGAGGCATTCAAGATAAAGCGAAAAAGTCACTATTATTTCATATGATCTTTAAATCACAGGCTAACATTTGTTTTATTCAAGAGACCCATATTTCACGTATTGATTGGAATAAAGAGTTAAAAAAAATGGATCAAAAGATTATAGCTTCAGGTGACTCATCTAACTCCAGAGGTGTAGCTATAATCATTAAACAAAAATTCATTGGGAATATTATTGATGAGAAATTTGATGATGAGGGAGGTGGTGCTTATTTACCGCTTCTATTGCTGGTTTGGACAAACCCTTATTAATTTTAAATCTGTATGGCCCATGTAATTCACAACATTTGTTCATTTTAAAAATTACAATATTCTTGCATCCTATAAGGATCATCATATTATAGTGGGTGGTGACTGGAATGCAGTTATAAACCCTGTAATTGATCGTTCCGCTCCACTGTCACCTATAATCTTCAATCTACTCTGGCTATAAATGATTTGATGACAGAATATAATTTAATAGATCCCTCCGCACTGTTAAAAATATAAACAAGAATGATATATATACCTATTATTCTAAGTGCTATCATTCGTGGTCCAGATTAGACTTCTTTCTAATTTCAGATTATATTTCAAAATATATTGTGGACTTTACTACAGAACCCAGATTCTTTTCGGATCACTCAAGAATTTCACTAAAATTGAACATAAAACCCAATATCAAAAATAAAACTATGTTTAATAAGTGGACCTTAAATAATAACTTATTGTCAAATGAAGATATTTGCAAACAAGCTTCAGAAATCCTAAATGAAATGGTGAATAGTCTTGAATCATCAGACATTCCTTATGACATACAATGGGCTGCATGTAAAGCAAGATTAAGAGGTTTATTTATTAGTAAAGCTGCTTTTTCAAAAAACAATACTTTAAGAAAGAGGAATTCTTAAAATCAAGAATTTCTTCGTTGGAAAATCATCTTAGTCTGAACTATGATGCTACTTTAGAAAAACAATTTTTTGATTGTCAGAAAGATTTAATTCTGCTTCACCAAAATAACCTCTCCTTAGCTGAACAAAAGCTACTTGCTTCATATTCAGAGTGGGCCCAGGTTCCATCTAAATTGTTAGCGAGAATTAGTAAAGTTAACTTCAGAAATCCAAATATTACATCTTTATCTTATAATAACAGATTATATAATACTGATGAAGAGATTATTCAACTTTTCACCTCTCTTTACACTGAGTTATATTCAGGTTCTTCTAATTCTGTTAAAGATAATCACTCAAAACTCTTTTTAGACTCTTTGCAGTTCCCTAAACTTAATGATAATCAGCAAAACTACTTTCTACCCCTATATCGGTACAAGAAATCTCGGATTCAATAGATAATCTTAAATTGGGTAAATCTCCGGGACCTGATGGTTTTACTCCAGAATTTTTCAAAACTTTCAAATTGGTAGTTCTTCCCTTTCTATTTAAAGTTTACAATCATATAAGAGTTAATGATATCTCAGATATTCATTGGAACACATCCAAAACCATTCTAATTCTAAAAATAATAAAGATAAATCTGACCCAGTAAATTATAGACCCATTTCTTTAATTAACGTGGATATTAAGATTCTGTCATCTATTCTGGCTAACAGATTGAAACGGATTTTACCCTCAATTATCTCGTCAGATCAATCAGGTTTTATGTCTCAGAGACATGCTTGGGATAATACTCTATCTTTAGAGACTATACTTCATCTCATTAAGAAAAATCCAAACCCTATATATGCTTTGATTATAGATGCATCAAATGCCTTTGACAGAGTATGTTGGAACTTTCTATTTCAAACTATGTTATGTTTTAATATTCCCTTATTCTTTATACATTTTTTAAAAGTTTTATACAAGAATATGTTTACTAGACTATACATTAATGGTCAATTTTCTGCTCGATAAAGATCACTAAAGGAACAAGACAGGGTTATCCATTGTCCCCTTTTCTTTTCAACATTTACTTAGAACCTTTGCTATTGTTTATTACTCAAAATACTTTTCATAACATCCCTAGAATTCTTAATACTAATATTCATTTCTCTGCTTTTATGGATGATTTAGTAATCTACTTTCAAACTCCATTATCTGATTACAGAAAATAATGAATTCTATTGATTATTTTTCTTTGGTTTCCAACTATCTTTTAAATTCTACAAAAACTCATATTTTTCCCTTAAATCATTTAGCACACAAATCTTTTTGTTTCCAGACGATCATTTTCAGTTTACTTATAATATAAAATATTTAGGAATCAATTTAGAACACAATAATAAATCTTCCTTTCAAAATAATATTAATAAATTATGGAACTCTATATTGTCTGATATGGACAGATGGAAGCATCTAAACCTTTCATTTCTTTCAAGGGTGGCCATTATTAAAATGAATATTCTGCCTAAATTTCTTTACCAATTCTCATCATCTGATCAGATAATTTCAAACTAATTTTTTGAGTCTGTAAATAAAGCTTTGGCAAAATTCATATGGTTCCATAAATCTGTTAGAATTTCCTATTCTAGATTGGCATTTTCGAAGGACAAGGGAGGTTTGGGTTTACCTAATCTTTATCTCTATTATTTGATTGTCTCATCCAATAAACTTCTTACTATCTCTAAATTCAATAACACTTCTTATCCAAATCACTCTTTATGGATAAAATTATGGTATAATTATGTCATTTCTAATAATTTAAATCCTGAAGCTATTCCCTTTATCTCTCTGGATAGTTTATTTATTAAAAATATATCTACAGTATTTAAACAAAAGATTAGAGATTTCCAAACCTTACTCAAAATGTGTAAACTAGAAAAGATCTCGCACCATGTTCAGCCAATTCATCTAAACCCAAATATATTATTGGACAATAAACTTTTGAACTTAACAAACTATCCTTTAATTAAAAATCTAAAAGTAGGAGATGTTTTGAAATATCTTGACTTGCCTTTATCCGACTGGCGTAAGTTATTGAAAGTAAACTGGAATTACTCACCAATTATTACACAACTAAGAGCAATAATTAAAAACAAATTTGTATGTCTGGTCCCCATAGACTCACAATTGAAAAACCTTAACACGATTATCAAAATACTTTCATCATCTGATAAAATGCTCTCAAACTCATATAAATTAATTAATTCTTTAATGATGGACCACAACTGTCTTTTATCTAATGTTTGGTTGAATTATAATTCCCAATTGTCAGAATCTCAGAAAGTCCTGGCTATTAGACACACTAAGGAATTTATCCCTTTTAAAAATTAGCATACACACAATTAATGATTAATAATGATGCCTACTTTACCCCAATCAAATTAAACAAATTTAACCCAAATAAGTCCCCTTCGTGTTCATGCTGTTCTCATCCCCAAGCAGACCTCCTTCATATTCTATGGTATTGTCATTTTTCTCACAGATTGTGGACATCTTTGAAAGTCAGACTGCAGAAAATGGGATATCAAAATCCACGTTGACGTGGGAATTTGCTATTCTACATATTCCATTGATTCATCTTTCAAAAGTTGATATTCATGTTATCATTTTTATTTGCTCATTACTAAAACTTTATATAATACAAAATTGGATTGATCGTTCTAAATTAAAATGGGTTACTTTCCAGAAAATGGCTTTTAAATTTATTGATGCTCAAAGATACTTAGGTGGGAGTCCAAAAAAGCTATTAGAAAGGTTGTGTTAGAAAAGGTTCTAAACATATTAAATAGTTAATGTTAAATATTTTTTTTTTTTTTTTTTCTCTCAGGTTGCCTAACTTGTATATAGTGTACATATGGTGTATGTTTTATTTCTAAATAATTTATCAAAATCTCAGGAAGGTTGTTATCACTAGATGAATTGTTATATGTTTATTTATGCCTTCTTGTTATGTATAATCTTTTAATTGTCTTGCTATTCATATAATTAATAAAACATTTTTTGAAAAAAAAAAAAAGTTTGAAAATCTAATTAAAAAAAAAATAAACTACAAAATAACCTGCCTGAACATTTTAAGCAGGGGGCAAGCCCCCGTGCACACACCACTTAGGAGGTTGCGCCCCCCCACATCCCCCACTCTTTAAATATACCAACTCCGAGATCTCACTACAGTGCAGAAAAGGGAAATCTTCCCATTCCATGCTGTACAGAGATCTCTGTTAAAATGTTCAAACTTTCAAAAATTCAATCATATGGTGTCGACCATATGACAGTCGAACTTTTGAAAGTTCGATCATCCAATATAGATCCGGAACTGTCTGGGTATCTTTTTTCCACATTGCTCTCATTTCTGCCTGCAGATCCTGGTATTTTATGACTCTGTGTCTCTCTCTGCATGCAAGACACTGTAGTCACTGGGTGTGGCAATTTCAATGATCAATACTACTTTTGTCTTTAGTATTTGTCTTTTGAACTGTTGGTAATAGGTGATCTCATGTGATATAACTTCATCATTTTCTATGATGAGTTTTTGTTCATGTTTCCAGTGTTTTTCAGCCACTTCAATACCATGTTTGCACAATCCCCAGTGCAACAGTCTTGCCACATTATTATGCCTTTTAGTATACAGTGCTTTTGCCATTAGTGTATCGCAACCAGCAACAATGTGTACGACTGTTTCCAATTCGGTTTTACAAAACCTACATTTGTCTGTTTCTCCTACATCTCCAATGGACTTTGTAAGCCAGCGTGTATGTAGCCCACAATCTTGGGCTGCCAGTATTAACCTTTCATCTCTTGGCTTGAATTTGCCTCTCCTTAACCATTCCTGTGTTCGTTCCTGATCAACATGAGCTCTTCCATAAGTTTTTATACTTGCAACTATATTTATGCTTTTTCCACATTTCTTGCCTTCTCATCTGGTCCTTCACCTTATATTCTGTCTTTTTTTTTCGCAAATTCAGTTGCTGCCTGATTTTTATCTACTTCTGGTTTGATTTCTATTCCTTCTTGATGTCGATATGCTTCTGCTAAATTAAGCAGAGACGTCATCTTAGATTTATTCTCCTGCTGTTTCAAAACTTTCACTACATTTGGATCTTGTGAGGTCAGTAGATATGTGTGGAGTCCCATGATTGCAAATCTATACATATAATCAATTTCATGGGTACCCATCCCTTCTTTGGAATGGGAAATATATATTCTTGGTATACACTGATTTTTATTAGTCATTTGGTGAGCATGAAACATCCTTCTTGTTTTAATATCTAATCTACCCAACACTTTTTGGGGCCAGCCAGTCACATCAAAACTGTAAGTTAGGACAGGAAGAGCAAATTGGTTTATAGCTTGGATCTTGTTTCTAGATGTCAGTGCTGTTTTCAGGATTAATTTAAGTCTTCTAAATTATTCCTTACTGAGTCTTATTCACATTTGTTCATGTTTTGTTTATATAAGGTCCATGATGACTCTTTCCATGGCCTTGCAGATAAGGCTGGTTAGGCTTATGAATTGATATTTCCTGGGTCTGTTGATGGAGCTCCTTTGTGCAGAGGAATTACTGTTGCTGTTCTCCACTCTGCCAGAACAAAGCCAGTGCTGAGGCTATGGTTAAACAGAGTGCCAAGTGGTTCCACTAGGTCTTGTTTTAGATTGCTTAGTAAGCACCCCGGGATGTTATCTGGTCCTGTAGAAGCAGTCTTTTTGGCCTTGGAGAGTGCTTATATGACCTGTTCTTTGGAAATACTTGGTAGAGGACTGGAGTCAGGTATGCTTTGGGTTATGACTGGTTGGGACAGGGGGGTGAAGTTATTTCCATATCTGGCATCTAGCAAGTTGGGAATTTCCTCAAGTTCAGTATGAGTTGTACTGTCCACTATACATTCAGCACACAGCTGGGCATTCCCTTTTAGATTTCGGACATAGCTAAAGAATGCCTCATGGTTGTCTGTAGCTATGGATGCTAATTTAGTCTCATAACTAGCCTTAGAGGTCTTTACAAGATATCCGATTTGCTTGTTCCAGCTGTGGAGGATATTCTTCCTCTGTTGAATAAGGTCCTTCTTGTTCTTAGATATCAGTTTCTTTCTTTTGTTATATAACTTATTTACACTTTCAGTCCACCAGGGCCTTTTTTTCAGCAGGACCTGGTTTTAGTCCTGTCAGGTACAGCTGAGTCAATACATTTGTTTAGGTGGCTATATAGGACATTTGCATACTCATCTGCATAGGAGTCATTGTTTGGCTATGCTAGTAGGGCTTTGAAACTTTTTATACTTAGCTTAGTAGACTATAGTTTGCTTTGGAGAAAATTTTCAGTGTTTTTTTCCTCTTGTGGGGGTGTCAGGTCTGATTGTTACTTCAAACAAGACTGATTTATGCTCTGCCCTTACCAGGGAGGGCAACACACAGGCAGTAGTGCAGTGACCCCCCCATGTTGGTGACCAGTAGGTCAAGGACATTTGAGCCCCTTGTGGGGGTCCAGACCAACTGTTCCAGGGCATTTGAATTAATAAAATCCAGAAAGAGATCGTGTTTGTGCTCATGTAAGTCGCTGAATTGATGGATGGATAGTTGAAATCTCCCATAACCAAGGTGTTTGGCTGTATACTGAGAGACTTTAGCAAGTCCAGGTAGGTGGTGTTCTCCTGGTTCATGGTGGGGGACCATTACCTAGCGATGATGTGGCAGGGTATTTTGCCTATAGTTATTTGGACCTGGCATAGCTTAAGAGATTTGTACTGTTAGTCTTGAGGTATATTTGAATTGAATGAAAATGGATACACCTCCACCTTTGGTTCTTTCACACTCGTTTTCAGGTCTGAACATGTGAAAGACAGTGTAGCCTTGTATGGCTGGTGTGCTCTGTGTGGTCTAGAACCAAGTCTCAGTGACTGCACAGACATCAGCATCTTCCAAGGTAAGGAGTGCTTCCAGGGAGTGCAGTTTACTGTTTAGGCCCCTAGTATTAAGCAGCACGACCTTCAGTTTGTCTCTAGTGGATGTCTTTACATTGGAAGTTTTGTTTTGACATTGCCTAAAAAGGCACTATGGGAGGGCAAGTGTCTTTGCTAGTATCCCAAAGCCTTGGGAAGACAGGTGCAGATAATCCACAGATAAAGCAGCCCCTGCAAGTACGACAACTGCACGGCTCCAAAAAGACCTTATAGCAGTAAGGTGGACGAAGATTTTTCTGATGAATGTGCTGTTTTAAAAAGCATGTTTTTGCACCAAGGATACCCAGAGCCCCTCTTGGATGCCCTTATCCAAGAGGTTACAACTAAGAGAATGGATAGGGTATACATTCCTTTACTTAGTGCTAAACCCCTGCTGACACCGTCTAGTATGCACAATGTAGTGGATGAATATTTAGACACCACTAATAGAGCATTGGTTAGTGAGGACAAAAATGCCACATTCTCCTTCATCACTACATTCAGTTCACACAGTTACTCATGTTTGGACATCTTACAGAAAAATTGGAGCCTGTTTAAGATGTACCCTAACATTTACGTTAAAGTAGGTGAGACCCCTAGAGTGACATTTAAAAGAGGGAAGAGCTTTAAAACCCTCTTAGAAAAGCAATACACCCCAGTAGTACGGAATACTGGGATGAATAAATGTCAAAATTGCAACTATTGTAAACTTGTAGAAGTCACTAATTTGTTTAAGGTTAATGGTACAACTTATAAATTGAAAGGCAGATTCAACTGTAATTCGTCTTTTGTAGTTTACCTGGCTAGGTGTACACTCTGTCCTGCTTTTTATATAGGAAAGACGGAGCGGAGGCTCCGTGACAGAATTTATGAACACCAATATGCTATGAAAAAGTGTAAACTGGAGAATGCGCTAGCTAAGCACATTATTTCTAATAAAGAACATGCTTTTAAATGTATTATCATTGATCAAGCCAAGTATGACAGTAGGGGTGGCCCTAGACCACTCAAACTTGAAGAACTTGAATTAGCCTGGCAAGTGAGGCTGCATGCCTACAATTCTCCTGGGTTGAATGACTCATGTTCAATTAGTAGCATTCTCAAACTAAAGAGCTTGCAGAGATGAGTCACATTTTGTTAAAAACATATATTATTTCTGCCAATGGTTGAGTTATAAAAAACAATTTTTAATGTTTTTACTTTTGTGTATTGTGGTTAATGTAGTAGACATGTTCATATACTTTAATGTGCTTATATACTTTAATGTTGTTTTATTACTGGTTATCAGCAGTTGTCACTTTAATTTTAAAGAGTGTTTGCTTAAGTAGAACAAAGTGATGCAATTGGTGAATGCTGATCCCCTGTCTTAGTTATAAGGAAGGTTTTTTATTGCTGTAACTGTTTCTGAAGAAGTTTGCTATCAAGCTGACGAAAAGCGCTTAAAACAGTGGAATAAATAGTGTTATCTGACCCTTCTCGGACTGTGTTGTTGGTTTTTCAAACCTGTTTTTGGATTTATTTAGCTTCTTGCCTTGTTTGCATCTAGTCTATGCCAACTAAACAGTGTTTTGGTGCAAAACAAGTGCAGGTAATAAGCAGGCACAAACTGTAAAAACAATCAAAAAGAAACAAATTAATGCAGTAAAAGAGTAAAATATAGATGGAAAAGTGCAGATCAAACTCAAAATATGCGTAATTATTTGTTCTTAGTGTTAAATGGCTTGGATTCAAGCAGAAACACTCTGGACCTCTGGCAAAGAATGCCAAACACAGATCAGCTCAGGTTAATTGAGTTTAAACCAGAACAAATACAAGTAAAATAACAAGCATAATAAGCCTTCAACCAGAAATTCCCAGATCAGAAGGGCGGAGGCTACCCTCTCCTCCCAGAAGATTGTAGACTACAAACCTTATTAATATAAAATAAGTGGCCTTAAGCCCAAGCCCTTAAACCAGAACTAAGACACTTTTGGAAGCATGTCAAAAGGGGCAGTCTACTTAATGTCCAGCTTAATGAGTGCCCATTACAGTGGAACAATAATATTCTCAAATCTGGATACACTACCTTAATAATTAATGCTTCTTACTTACTAACTATCTAGTTATTTAATAGTCTTTATATGAATGAATATTACTATGTGTAGTTTCTTTTGCAATCCTAGCTAAAAATAAATAATAGTACAGCAGAAGATCTGTTCAGTCCTTTTTGGTGGTGAGAGATATTTCCAAGTCCAAATAACAGTCTCAGACAAAAGTAAGAAAAAGACAGCAGTGCCTCTGGTTTTATATGTTCCATACATACTTTAAATACACATAGTATCTAGTTTTCTTCAAAATAAATAAATACATTATCAACTTTATCAACATGGTATTTAAAACATCCAGTGGGGGTGGTAATACCATTGGCAGGCCATCACTGGCAATTGACTTTGCAGAGGCCCACATCTTTCCATGTGGGTTCCTGATACAGTTGTACCTCACATTTAGCAATGCATTTCAATGATTCAGTGATTCAGTTAAATGTATTTCAAGCCCAGAGTCTATGAAGGCCAACTAAGGGCTTGCTTTAATTTAGACCCTGCAACATGTAACAAGTTTTTAAACCATAAGTCTAATGAAGATATAAACTATAGCAAACTACTTGCACACCTAATATCTATAGGTAGAGTGTTCCATATCATCCAGTACTAAAATGGAAAAATGAAAACTTCAGCCTACAACTAAAACTAGTAAATGAAATAATAAGTTATTGTTCCTTGTATTTAAACTGTGGTTAATAAAACCAACTCTCAGCATTGTAGAAAACACTTCATCCTTAGAACACTTAAACACCAGAAATAGAATACCTATCAACAGCCTATAAGCCTCTCAATAAAGTGATACATTTTCAAGTTAGTTAAAATATGATAGAGTCACATCCAACTATATGTTTTGTAAATGTTCTTTGAATACACTCAAGCTTAACCAGCTGTGAGATTCCCAACACATAGAAACAGTCACAATATTCTATCACGGGATGAAAACCGGAAGAAAATAACTTTACCATAATAACCCTCTCCCTAGATGTAAACATCCTGAATATTCTTTATTAATCCACCTGAATATTCTTTATTAATCCACAACATTTCATAACAACACAATCCATATGAAAATAAAAATAAAAATATGAATAAACAATTATATCAACTCCTTCACTTAACCAAGAGGCAGATAGAATTATCCAAAGTATATTGATAGCTATTATTAGTACCACCAAGTTGTACCCCTGGAGTTAACTTGTCATTGCCAAATTTACTTAAGCAGATTTGTTTAGATGTCAGACAATCACATATAAGCAGCCCAAACAACAGAAGTCCAAAAACCTTATAGCTTGGCCTTTATCAAACATGTTTATTATATATTCATAAAAAGTAACCATATTAGATGGGCTAGATCATCCAGATATGAATCCATGTTAATATATCACTAGAAAAACTAAATCTATGTTTAAATAATAAACTCAGTGCCCTCTCAAAGGACTTCCTGAGAATACATGTACAACTAATTGGTCTGTTATCACCAATGGTATAACCAAGGTTAGTTTTACATACTGGAACATCAATGGCCTCCTTCCAAAGTTTTGGAACAAAACTTTCAATTGAAGTTTTATAAAACAAATAGACAAAACAAGGGTACAAACAATCACTTATACCTCTCAAAAATAACCATGCAATTCATCTGGCCTAGCTGCCAGGTTCATTTTAATATAATCTAATGATAATTTTATGTATTTTTTCATTAATGGAGGTAAACTACCTGCTACATTTGGTGGAAAATCAAAATCAATACCATTTATGGATGGTCTACCAAAAAATCCATCAACAAATGAATTAGCCAAAGTCTCAGGGTCAGTTACATACCCAGAACTATATCTTAATACTAAACTTATAGCATTGTCCAAACAATAGCCTTGCATGTGTTTAAACAAGCCCTTTTTGTTATCCAATACACTAGTAGCTAACTTTATTTCATAGACAGTTATATGTTCATTATAAACATACTTGTTTATCACAATTGGATGATCTCTATAATACCTAAACATTTTTTTTCTTTTTTCTTCTAACTGGTTCAAGTTTTTTACTCCACCATGGAGATATAAAATACTTCCTTCCTGTAGAAGTATATTTTAGGAAAAGCAGTCAATCATACCATCTATTTCACTACAAAAATATCCAAACTGTCACATATAGGTTTATCTTTGATCATAGAATCCCAGTTCCATTCTAAGATTTCAGTTTCAATTCTTGAAAATCTGATCTGTAGATTTTTTTACCTGCAGCCTTTCATTAACTATTGACAAATTGGAGTTATAACTTCAGAAATGACACTTAAATGGTCTGAATTCCCCATCGCTGGAGATGTACTATAATAATTAACTTTTGATTTACTAGAGAGCCAGACTACCTCCAGTACCTTACTTCCCCTAGTATATTCAGTTACAATCAATGAGTATCCCCATGAGATACTTTCACTTAAGATCTTATTTTCCACTTTACTTGATGATAATAGTATTGACTAGTCAATACTAGGAGCATTAAAGTTATCTGCAATTATATTATAGTTTTTCTAAAACAAATAATTATTTGTTGGCTCAACTAAACATGAAATTCATTAGGTAAATTTGGTGAATGATAGGAAAGGACCACATTCTTACTTACACCACCATTCTTACTTTCCCTATAGTTAGTTAATTTTACAGCTATAAACTCTAATTTATGATTACCAGAAACTAATACAAAAGAAAACTTGGTAGAAATGTAAATTGATAACCCCCCCCCCCCGTTAGACCTGTAAATATGATGTCCACAAAAACCTTGAATATTCAATGGAGTACTGTTACTATTGAACCGGATTTCAGTTATAAATAAGATATCAACAAAATCAATTACTAAATAAGCTTCCAAATCAGCTAACTTATTATTAAGACTTCATGCACTAGTTAACAAACATTTTGGAGAATTCCTTTTTCAATTCACATTAATCACATCCTCCACCCTAAAAAGGTTTTCACTAATTTGGTCAAATAAGTACACAATACGCAATTGCCCACATGGCTCAAATGTAGTAAATCATTCACAAAATAATCATACTTGCTATCAACATTTTCCAAAAGTTGAACAGATTTCATACAGTACATTACAGATTCTCTTATAATAAAATTGGTAAATGCTCTTGCCTTTAAGAGCATTTTACCCTGAAATCTAGCAGCTAGAAGAACTAAAAAGTTCAATTTAAATTGAATATGCCAGCCATAGTTTTCTAAAAGTTGGACTCACTTGACCTAGTTACATCATTAGTTTCTCCTACAACAATAATTACATCATAACACAAGTGGCTATTATATAACTCCCTAAGACTATGCCTTATACCTCCCGATTTACAGCCACTCAAGCAATCCACTGTGATCTGTTGTCTTTGAACCTTTGGGATAATATTCTTAAAGGAAAACTCCATCCTAGAACTAAAAAAATCTGTTTTTTTTTCACTCTGTCTTTGTTTCCTGACCTATTTTAACACCTCAAAATCACTCTAAGTGCTTTATTTGTAATTTTAGCCTGTTTTCCACAACATGGCTACCAATGGGACTTGACATATCAATGTGATCTTGTTCTCCCTCAACCTTTCTCTTTCCCATAATACTTTGTATGACTCATGCCAGACATAAGGAAGTAACTTTGAATTCCCATGCCATTGACATATAATGGGATTTGTGAGGGTCACTGTTATTTTCTTTACCTTCTGTAAAATGACTGCTTCTTTTCTGTCTCTAATCACCCTTAGACCTTGTTTTACACTATACTTAGAATTTATCCAGCTACAGTCAGAAAAGTAACTTAATTGTAGGCATTTGTTCAGGGTTTTTTTTTATTGTAGTACAAGAGGAATTGATTCTGCAAGGGTGTCTCAGAGCAGTGACAGTTTTAACACCTCTGCAGTAGTGTGGGGGGAGGGGACTCTCAATTCCTCTTGAGCTACAAAATAAAACACTGAACAAAGGCATTGTTTTACAAAGCACTGCCAATACTTCAACGGTTGTTGTTGAGATTGAGGAAATATGATTTCACTGTATAATATAGGCCAGGGAAAGAAATGTGTAAAGTTGATATGCAGTCAGACCTATACCAATGTAACAAGAGGATTTGGTTTGAGAAATCAGGAAGTGAATTGGACAATTATACAGTTATCTGGGATGGAAACAAAATTTAAAATGTTTCAAAAATGTATTCTGACATTGAAAAGTTGGGCACTACTGAAGTCTTCTAAAAGGAAATCAATCCAATTATACATTGAATTAAAGAAATAATAAGCTGCTTAAAATGTTGAATGTTTGAAGGAGATAAGATAATAGTGCCTAATCAGCTAGGGGTGGAAATTTTGATAAGAATACCCAGTGACACTAAGGAATTGTGAAGTGTAAAAAACACCCTGTGATGTTTTATAATGACCAGGTATTGTCTATATATATTGTGCAAAAGGTTCAGTACTGTGCACATCGTCATCATCGTCATAATAATAATAATAATAATAATAAAAGAAAGAAGATCCATTATTCAATACCAAGAAACCCACAGAGTACATTTGGCACATATGTCTTTCATTTGTATGACTGTGCATACATAATATGCATAGATTATTCATCAAAATCTCCTAAAGTCTTGAAGTTAACAGGCATTATAACTGTTTGCATTATTAATGATTTAATGTTGAGCTTTTAAGACTTGGATTACTAAACTAGTCACCTTATAAAATGCTCCAAAGTATACAATTCAGGTGATTTTTCAGAATTGTGGGAGTTTCAATATGTGACGTCTAGCATAAACTATCCACAGTGCAATGGTTAAGCCAGAGAGATATTTCAGAATGTGAAAAATCTCATTATAAAAACTTAGAGCATTAGCATTGACTGTCACATACACATATATCTAGCATTACTAGAATGCAAAAATTTTCCTTTATATGATGCTTGTCTGTCACTATCTCAACTTCTGATATGTTATGGATTGAATATTAGAAAAACAACTTCTACTTCCATGCTACAGTATGAAAATCTAGTTTCTATAAAAGAGAGTCTTAAAGTTAACCTGCTTACATAAAAATACATGTATTACGATGGTCAAAGAGCAGACATTTATTTTCTTTTAAAGGGAGGACAGAGTGAGAGTTTAGCGAAGTTCCACAGAACAAGAATTGGAAAATGGCACAACTCCATGCAGTTCATACCAGCTTCAACTGACAGACCTCAATCACTTGTATCATTCAAGCTGAGGAAACTTCCATTAAAGGAAAAATATTCTGATAAAGTCCCAAGTGGATGACAGAGCTACATCTTTTTTTTTTTAATTTGTAATAAAAGTTCCCTTTGCTGGAAGTGAATATGTTGTCAGAGTCTGTCAGGTGAAGCTTGTACGGACATGTGTCATTTTCCTAATTTTCATCTTCTGAATTGGTATAACATGGCATTTTTGTTTTCCAAATAACAATAGCCAGAAGAAGTGGTTGGGAGAAAGTGTAAGAAATCAAGATCATTTGTTGCTGTCAATACTAAGGATGGATAGTTTCTTAGAAGAAGTGTTAAAATTTGTCTAAAATAAATATGTTCCACAGAAACTTTACTAAATTCAGAAAATCTAGCTGAGATATCTCCGCCTATGAGGTATTTAAAAAAAATACCAAGATATAAATTCAAGGTGTCCCAAGAGACATTTTCAAAAACAATAGTAGATGAATAACAATATGTTCATACAGAAAGAACTTACAAATAGGCCAGATTTTATCATGGAACATCAAATAGCAAAGTTTGATCAATTAAAAAATTAGGAAACTTCCAGACACTGGACCCACCCAATCTGGTTTTATCAAGGGCAGGTCATGCCTACTCAACCTGAAGGACTTCTTTGAGAAGGTCACCAAAGGAATAGCTGAAGGCAAAATGGTTCACATTGCTTACCTTGACCTGCCCAAGGCATTTGACACAATACCCCACTCAGGCATTTTTAACTCAAGAAGTGAGGTATAAACCCTTAAGTCACCTGGTAGAATGCCAGCTGGCTTATACATAGGACCCAGGAAGTTAGAACTGGGGAGTCCACCTCTACAAAGAAGCCAGTCACAAATGGAGACCTTCAGGGATCATTCCTGGGACCACTCCTTTTTGGCATTTACTTTTCTAAAATCAAGGCCAATGTCAGTGGCCTCTGGCTGAATATATTTGCAGATAATTTCAAATTAAGAGCAGTTGTAGAATCCCCCACTGACACAAATGTTCTCCAGGAAGCGCTGACACAGACAAATAACTGGTGTCAGCACCAAGAACTAAAACTAAATGCTAAGAAATGCATAATAGTGTCCTTCAGGAAGTCATCCACCCATGATAACTATCATATTGACAACACACACCTAACAGTTGACCCAGTAGTCAGGGACTTGGGGACACATATAGACAGTAATCTAGCCTTTGACCATGACGTGTCTACAGTGGTGCAGAAATCATTCTTGTTCATTCATTGTTGTGCAACTTATAAACAAAGGTATAGCATCTACATCCAAGGAGGTCATTGTTCTACTGTATTAGGCATTCATCAGACCTATCATTGAGTACAATGCCTCCTTTGCTTTGTACCTAACCAGGGACACCCAACAACAGATGTTTCCACAGAAGTTCCTCATTAAAATAATACATGGTATAACATGTCCTATGCAAACATCCTCAAGCCCTATCCCTCCAGGCAATTGAGGGGAGATCTATGCCTGGCAAACAAACCATTGTCAGACCCCACCCTGATGGACCTCCTGTATATCCACAAAACAAACAGCACCAGAATTACCCATTTTAAATATATATAATATACTATTGCCTGTGATATAAAGAGGATAACTATGGAGAGGCAAGTTTAAATCCCAGAGACAGTCTCTTCTCTGGAACAGGCTTCCCATCCATGTGAAGCACAGTTCCTCCCTAACTCAATTCAAGTGTAACTTGAACAATTGGATGGGGAACAGGAAATTCATCCCTCATTTGTCACCTATGTCCCTAAAGAACACAGGCAGCCTGTAAATACTTCATCTCCCAGGCTCCTGCTTATAAATATTTCATCTCCCAAGCCCCTTATCAAGAGTACCGGAATTTGTGGTCATTAACCTAGTACACACATAGGAACCTATGAAAACCCTAATCTCTAGGAACACTGAAAACTAATGCCTGTTGGCGGGCAAACCCTGTTGAACCCTGACATGGGGGGAGGGGCAAGTTCCCTCATCATTTTAACTTACATATACCAAATCTGCAGTCACACCATCTCAAAGAAGGTAATCAGGGATGGTGAGATAGCTTAGTGCGTGTCATCAATGATTTCTTAAAAAAAGAGAGTGAGCCATGTTCTGTACCTCAGCATCTTCTGCTTCAAGTGTTCAATGCAGATGAATTTCAAGATGACCACCTGTAGATGTACCAATGGATTATTTGAAGGGAACATATCTGTAGCAGTTCCTAATGTGTCAATATCAGAAAGTGCAGGCCACACTCTCCCAAATGAGTCAAGTATGAAAGATTGATACGAATGTCAGTAGCATACGCAGACAGCAACAAGGACTGAAAAGTAATTATTGAATTACACTTGATAAATATCACACTACTATATGTATTTCAGCTATGCACATGATAGAATGAAACTGAGAAGTGCTGAAACTTTTAAATTTTGAAATGCACTTGCACATTGGCCAGGTCAATGTAAGCAATGTGAACTATTTTGCCCTCATCCATTCCTTTGGTGACCTTCTCAAAGAAGTCCACCAGGCTGAGTAGGCATGACCTGTCCTTGACAAAACCAAACTGGGTGGGTCCAGTGCCTGGAAGTTCCCCATCAGTGTTAGTAATGCATTTTCTAAAAAATGCAATGCCCTGAAATGCAAGATTGAAATGTAAAGTGATGATATTATTATTATGTTACCTCACATGGTCCCTTAGTAAAGACATTTTGTGATGAGGGGCATATCCAAGGTGGGCTAAACATGAGCAAAGTAATTCATTGCAGCATAAAAGGTAAAAGAAAGAATAACCTAGCAAACACTCTTTAGCATTTCCTAGCTGAAAAAGTCTTGGAAAGTGGGGGTTTAAATGTATAGTTACTTTAAAATGCCGTTATACTCCTGTAAGAGTGCTTATTACAGTTTAAGTATTATCTGTGCTAAGTTTATTTAAAAAAGTATAAAACTACGAACTCTATATTAAGAATATGCTAAAACAAAAAACAAAAGGAAAGTGGCTTTTGGCAAAAAATTGTTTATAAATGGTTTCCGGCCCTTCCTTTTCTTTTCAACTAGTGGATTAGTACAATTGGGATTGCATGCACAGGTTTGTGCAGTACACTTTTGATGTGGCAGCAAAGCTTGGACAGAGGCAATAGAGCCAATCTGCTGCACAAAGGCTGCACAGAGGCTTTGAACTATTCCTGCGTTAGCCATTTTAATTCAAGTAAAAGAGTAAAAGGATTTTACTATAAAATGAAAAACATAGCTTTCAATAGTCTGACTTCATTTACATGTGATAATTTCATGCAACCAGTAGCAGACTTTTTACTAATATTATTTAGTAAGTGTAATGCCCGTGCTCTGGCCCAGCAATCAAGGAGCCTCAATACTCACCATTAACACCAGAGAGGGAATCTCATATATGAGGAAAGCATAACAAATACACACAGTAAAGTGCAATTTCCCTTAAGAGCACACAGAGATCACAGTCAGTCCAGAGCTGGTCGCTACCTTGCTCCCCAGGTCCCCAATAAGACTTCCCACTGGCACAGCTATAGGGTCCAGATCTCAGCCTACTGGGCAAGCTAAAACCTCTAGCACCCTCTCTGTCCAACCAGTGCTTTGTGTCCCTGCCCACGTAGCTGACACAAACCCACATATACTTTGAGATGAGTTTATACAACTACACAGACACTCCTGGGGAAGGCTGGCACAGTTTCTCCAGCTGTGCACCTTTCTCCCAGACTATACAGTAGTTCCTCTTGCCACCACCCATTAATACTTATCAGCTACTCAAAAGCCCTTAAAAGGGTGTCCAATTATTATTATTATCCAATTGGTAGTATAGCCCACGGCTAAAGCTATAGGAGTGGCTTTGTACAATTTTACCAAAGGCATAAAAGTACTCTTAAGAGCTTAGATTATCTCTACACAAACCAGCCACAGTTAAAAGGGGTTTGAAAATATTTAATAATAAATAATTAAAACCACAACACAATACTTTCTACTATACAGTGCTAGTCAAAAGTTCAGAGATCACACAGAAATACTTAAAATAATTCAGTAGTACAGTTCTGACATAACAGAAAACACAGTCTAATCTTTTCTAATTCCTAGCTACTTCTAGGAGAAAACACAGTTCTAACATACTACTTACATAAAGAGAACATAAGGCAGTGCTGAGTTGGATGTCCAGACAAAATGCTTAATAATCTCTGGTTCTCACTGTTTAAATTGCTATTGCGGTTCTGATAAACATTACATCATCTTTTTACTTTCCTGGAGTTCCCAGGCTACACATTAACTGCATTTACATTCTTAACATCTCCCTTTTGTTATCTTGCAGCTGGTCAGGAATAGAGCAATAAAAATACGTTTGCATGTTTAAATCTAGCAATTTAACTCTTGGTTAAAACAATAGAAAGAATTTCTTCATCTAGACTTTTCGGCTCCAAATTCTAACTTCAAAGGAACAGACATGAAGTAATTTTAATTTCAAAGGACCAACAAGAAATGCTTCACTTAGCTTTCTTTATAGCAGAGGGCAATGTTGCCACATTATTTTAAGTTCAACATTTCACTGTATTTACAAATGATAGAACTATCTGCACAATTCTATCTGGCTAGGCTGATAGCCTTCACCCATCTCTACCAGTCTTCACACCCCCACCCCCCCGGAGAACTCAAGCTAGTTTTTTAAGTGACACTTGAGAAACGCCGCTTGAGAGGGTTAGGTCTATCTGAGTATACCTACCCCATTCCCTGTCTTGAGAGCCCATCTGCATTGGCACTGCTACTCCCACTGTGGTGCTGCACTGACATATCATATGCTTGCAACCCCAGGCTCCATCTTAGCAACTTCGCATTTTGCTGACTGGCTCTGTTTAACCATGTAAAGGGTTGTGATCTGTCATAACAGTGAATTTTCTTCCATACATATAAGGCTGAAGTTTCCGCAATGCCCACACTATGGCTAGACATTCATTTTCTACAGCTGCATAGCACTGCTCCCTGGGTTGGAGCATATGACTGAGATAAACCACTGGGTGCTCTTCCCCCTCTGAAGAAATTTGGCTAAGTACAGCCCCCACCCCATGGTTTGAAGCATCCACCTGCACAACAAATTCTTTGCTGTAATCTGGACTGGCTAACACAGGGGGTCCTTCCAAAGCTTCTTTAAGCTTCTGGAATGCCTGCTCACATGCTGGGGTCCACACTACCTTATCTGGCCTGTTCTTCCTTGCCTGGTCTGTGAGGGGAGCAGCTATGGTACTATAACTGAGGATGAACTTTCTGTAGTATCCTGCTGTCCCTAAAAATGCCCTCACCTACTTTTTAGTAACAGGTGCAGGCCATGCCTGAATGACTTCCACTTTGGCAGGTTCTGGGCTTATCTTACCACTCCCCATGCTATGTCCTAGGTAGGAGACCTCTGCCATACCCACCTGACATTTGCTTGGCTTAATGGTCAGCCCTGCCCTCTGTAGTCTGACCAGCACCTCCCTGACATGCTGAAGGTATTCTGGCCAAGAATGGCTGTAGATGGCAATATCATCTAGGTAAGCAAGGGCAAACCCTCCTGCTCCTATTAGGATATGATCCACCAGCCTCTGAAAAGTCACTGGGGCATTCTTTATCCCAAAGGGCATCTTTGTGAACTCATACAAGCCTGACGTACAAGGCCATGTCCAATCAGGATCTGATGGACATGCTCCACCTCAAAAAATCCAAATCCATCAGGACCACGAGAGCTAAAGACTTAAACCTCGGCACAAGTATGAATAGGACATGCTGGAGGGATAGATTCATAACCCAGAGGCTTCCCAT
The DNA here is from genome assembly GCF_019279795.1 of Protopterus annectens. NCBI lineage: Eukaryota > Metazoa > Chordata > Ceratodontiformes > Protopteridae > Protopterus > Protopterus annectens. The sequence continues at coordinate 1,690,543,711 of NC_056743.1, forward strand.
GCTTTGGAACAAGATCCCAGTTCGTATTAGGCAGAGCCCCTCACTGACTCTCTTCAAGAGAAATCTTGATGAGTGGATGGGAGATCGTAAGTTTACCCCAGGGGTCACATCTGTGTCACTGCTAGACAGGGGCACAGTAAACTAATTCTGTTATATAAGGGGACCTTCATTGTGTCACTACTAGACAGAGGCACAGTATTCTAATTTTATTCTGTACATTTTTGTACCATTTCATGGGGTGGCAAAAGCCACATCACTATGGCTAGGCTTACAAATGCCCCAGGGCAGATAGCCTAGTACTATACTATGAAACTATGAAACTAAAAGGAGTCACAAAGTCTAACTTCTCTCTAGCACTGGGAGTCAAGGGTACCTGCCAGTAACCCTTGGTAAGATCAATAGTTGTAAGATACTTAGCCCCACCCAGCTGCTCTAGGGCCTCATCTGTCCTAGGCATGGGGTAAGCATCCGACTGTGTGACTATTTAATTTTCTGTAGTCCACACAGAACCTGGTGCTGCCATACTTCTTTGGCACCAGCACCACTGGAGAGGCCCAGGGACTGCTGGACTCTTGAATCACCCCTAGTTCCAACATCTCCTGTACCTCCTCCCTCAGGGTATGTATGACTCTCTCAGGCACCCTATAAGGGGCCTGACTAATAGGCCTTTGGGGTCCTGTATCCGCCTGGTGCTGCAGCAGGTGGGTGCACGCTGGTTACCCAGTGAACATGTCCACAAATCCCTTCAACACTGCTTGGATTTCTCGAACCTGGGTAGGAGATAGCTGCTGGGACATTGCTACCCCTTCCACTGAGGTGTCAGCCCAAGCCTTACTGAGCTCACTGAGGAGATCAGTCCCCAGATCTCCCTCAGACTCTTCCTGCAATCCACTGCAGATTCTCAGCACAAGGGCCTCCCTATCATGATAAGATTGCATCATGTTAATATGGTACAATTTGTACCCCTGCCATCTGCCTAGCAGTTCCACCATGTAGTTAACATCGCTTACCTTTCTTACCACCTTGTAGGTTCCCTCCCAAGCTGCTTGCTGCTTGTTGTGTCTGACATGAATGAGAACAATTACCTGCTGCCCCACAGCACACTCTCTACCTCAAGGATTTCTGTCATACCACACCTTTTTCTGTTGTTGGGCTTCTGCCAGGTTCTCCTGGGCCAAGCCCATGAGCTCCCTGAGCCTTGTCCTGAGGTTTAGGACGTATGCCACAACAGACTCCTTGTGAGACTTGCACTCACCTTCCCACTCATCTCTAATTAAATCTAGAGGTCCCCTCACCCTATGCCCATACAGCAACTCAAAGGGTGAAAAACCTGTGGATTCCTGGAGAACCTCTCTGTAAGCAAACAACAGATGGGGCAAATATTTGACCCACTACCTCTTAAACTGATCTGCAAATGCTTGTAGCATGGACTTGATCGTAGAGTTTAACCTCTCAACAAGACCATTAGTCAGGGGATGGTAGGAGGTGGTCTTCATGTGCTTCACCCCATAGCTCTTCCACAGACAAGCCAGCAGGTCTGACATGAAACTGGCACCTCTGTCAGTCAGTATTTCTTTTGGGAACCCTACCCTGCTGAAAATCTCTAACAAAGCATTTGCCACCTTCTCTGCCTCAATGGAGGACAAAGCCACTGCCTCGGGGTATCATGTAGCATAATCCACTACCACTAGGATATACCTTTTCCCTGTGGAACTTGGGGTACTCAGAGGACCCACAATATCCATAGCTACTCTCTGAAATGGCTGCTCAATCACAGGCAAAGGCATCAAAGGAGCTCTCACCTTGTCTCCTGCCTTGCCTACCTTTTGGCACTGCTCACAGGTCCTGCAGTACCTTGTTACATCTCTGTAAATTCCAGGCCAATAGAAGTTCTGCATAATACACCTCTTTATACATTTTATGCCCATATAACCTGCAAAGGGAGTATCATGGGCTATGATTAGAAGTGCCAGATGGTAGGCTTTAGGCACTACCAACTGCTGTACTCTCTTACCTTCTAGACCTCCCTCAGGGGTCCACTCTCTGTATAGTAACTCTTTGTCCCAGTATACAGATTCCCCCTTTCCTTGAGAATCAGGTGCCTCTCTAGCTACCTGCCTCAAGCCTTGCAATGTAGGGTCTGAGAGCCGAGTCTGTCTCAACTCTCTCCTTGTAACCCTTCCCAGCTCCCCTTCCACTTGAAATCTGGCATCATCTGACAGTGGTGCCTCACTGTCAGCCTGGGTACTACTACTCACCTCTACCTTTGCAGTCACTCTGTCCAAGGGAACATCAGTACCCACAAGCAGCTGTGGTTCACATTCAGTCTCACTGCTACAGAGTAGCTCCCTCCCTGAAGTAACCACCTCAGCAGTCCTGGCTGCAAGTATGCAGAGTCTGTCTGGGTCTCCTCCAGGCTACCAGACCCACATGTTTGTCTCCTAGCCTGACCGCGTGTAACTGCATAAGCACATGGTACTACCTCATTCAATCCTTCCCTATCAGGACACCTGCAGGATGGTAGTTCCATACCCCTGTTGTCTCAAGACAACCTACTATTGGCATTTTGCCTTTCCCACTTACTGGCTCCCTCAATGTTTGTTCCCTACCTTGCCTCCATGGACACCTGTATGCCACATGGCCCCACTGACTGCATTCAAAACATTTAACCCTAGTTCCTGGAGGTGTACCTGGACTAGTGGCTTCCCCTGCTACTGGCAGATTCTGTTGGGGGCAGTCTGTGCTGCCCACCATGGGTTCCTTTACACCCATGAGCAGTTCTGGGGGTCCCCTTCCTGTGCAGGGCTGCCCTGTTTGCCAGGTATAGGTATCCCTTCTTCCCCAACTCATCTGAAGTAGCACATTGTCTATCAGCTAACCAGATCCTCATGTCCTCAGGCAAAGTGCTAAGGGCTTTTTCCCTCACGAAAAAGTCTGCCAGCCCTTCAAAAGTGGTGACCTGACATCCACTCACCCACCTATAAGTGCTCAATTCAGCAACATTTTCACACACACTTTCATCTGCCTTGCATCTATGCTCACAAAACTTTTTCCTATCCATTTCAGGTGTTAACTTAAACAGTTCTAAAATACATTTCTTTACAGCAATCAAAACATGCAACATCAGGCATTTTAGATGATGCAGTTACAGCTTTACCATGGAGTAAGGGGGTCAGGAACCATACCCAGAGCCCTTGGTCAACTTTATACTGTTTACATACCTTCTCAAACATATGAATGAAACTATCAAAATTATCCCCCTCTTTAAACTCCGGAAGAAAATTACTGACCTTTTCTTCTTCTGGGGTCCACTTACTCCCTTCCCAATTACCTCCATGACTCTGGTGAAGAGTCAGCATCTCCGTCTCATGCTGCCTCTGTCTCTCTTGTTCCTCAGCTTGCAGATGTAACAGCTTCTCATTCTCCTCAGCCTACAAATGTCGCAGTCTCTCATTTTCTTCTAATTCCACATGCCTGGCCTCCAACTCAAGTATCTTTAGCTCCAGCTGGATTTTTAAGTCCACCGCAGGAAGGTTGAGCTGTCCATTCTCCAAGGGAATTATATCTCCACTGCAAGACTGATTGTCCTCCTGGTTGCTGTTTTCTGATGCAGCTGTAACCAAGGCTGCAATCAGGTCTGCCTCAGTCAGGTTTCCATGAACCAGTCCCCTAGCCTGACACATCTCCACCAGCTGGCTCCATGTCAACTTTCCATACACCTCTGCTGACATGCTGCCTGCTCACACTGACTAACTAAGCTAACAAAAGAAATAAAATAATTGTGATCTGAACTCTGAGTATTCACTGCATGGCTGTTTTAGAGTACAAAACACCTTCAAACCTCACTATACACAAGCTACAGGATTCAGTCTACCCACACCACTACAAGCCAATTAGTATTTTCTAACTAATTAATATGTGATGTGGATATCCCACCGCTGCCAAACACAAATGTGAGGTGGATATCCCAACCACTGCCACCAATTAATACATGATGCCCGTGCCCTGGCCCAGCAATCTAGGAGCCTCAATCCTCAACACTAACACCAGAGAGGGCGTCTCATATATGAGTAAAGGATAACAAATGTACAGAGTAAAGTGGATTTCCCTTAAGAGCACACATAAATCACAGTCAGTCTGGGGCTGGTCGCTCCCTTGCTCTCCAGGTCTCCAATAATACTCCCCACTGGCACAGCTACAGGGTCCAGATCTCAGCCTACTGGGCAAGCTAAAACCTCTAGCACCTCTCTGTCCAACCAATGATTCATGTCCTTGCCCACATAGCTGACACACATACACATGCACTTTGAGATAAGAGTTTATACAACCACACTCACACTCCTGAGGAAGGCTGGCACAGTTTCTCCAGCTGTGCCCTTTTCTCCCAGACTATATGGTAGTTCCACTTGCCACCACCCACTAATACTTATCAGCTACTCAAAGGCTCTTAAAAGGGTGTCCAATTATTACTGTGCAATATTATTATCCAATTAGTAGTATAGCCCAGGGCTAAAGCTATAGGAGTGGCTTTGTACAATTTTACCAAAGGCATACAAGTACTCTTAAGAGCTTAGGTTATCTCTACACAAACTACCCACAGTTAAAAGGGCTTTAAAATATTTAACAATAAATAATTAAAACCACAAGACAATACGTTCTACTATACAGTGCTAGTCAAATGTTCAGAGATCACACAGAAATACTTAAAATAATTTGGTAGTACAGTTCTGACATAACAGAAAAACACTTTGTCTAATCTTTTCTAATTCCTAGCTACTTCTAGGAGAAAACACAGTTCTATCATACTACTTACATAAAGAGATAAGGCAGTGCTGAGTTGGATGTCCAGAAAAAATGCTTAATACTCTCTGGTTCTCAATGTTTAAATTGCTATTGCATTTCTGATAAACATTGCATCATCTTTTTGCTTTCCTGGAGTTCCCAGGCTACACATTAACTGCATTTACATTCTTAACATCTCTCTTTTGTTATCTTGCAGCTGGTCAGGAACAGAGCAATAAAAATATGTTTGCATGTTTAAATCTGTCAATTTAACTCTTGGTTAAAACAATAGAAATAATTTCTTCATCTAGACTTTTCAGCTCCAAATTCTAACTTCAAAGGAACAGACATAAAGTAATTTTAATTTCGAAGGACCAACAAGAAATGCTTAACTTAGCTTTCTTTACAGCAGAGGGCAATGTTGCCACACTGTTTTAAGTTCAACATTTCACAGTATTTACAAATGATAGAGTTATCTGCACAATTCTATCTGGCTAGACTGGCAGCCTTCACCCATCTCTACCAGTCTTCACAGTAAGTATATTCTATTTATTTAATAACCAGATAAATCCTCATGGACAAGTTCCTCTTTTTGTTGGCAACCCTACATTATCTGGTTAAGTGACTTGCTCAGAGAAACAAACTAGGCAAATGAATAATGAAGATATTAAACCCAGACTTACAAGTTTACATTTATTAACAGCTTACAGCCTCAATCCTTTGCACTAAATTGCCATTAACCAAGCCTAATTTGTTGTCAGACAACATTTAATTACTAAAGCAGGATGATTCTTTGTTTGTTTGTTTAATTTTCCTTTTGTGTTCATAGGTTCATAGGTTCATAGGTTCGTACTAAGCTATCTGCCCTAGGGCATTTATAAGCCTAGCCAGAGTGTGTGTGGCTTTCACCACCCCTTAGGATGAGAATACTATGCCCTTTTAGGGTTTAGTTTACTGTGCCTCTGTCTAGTAGTGACACAGAGATGACCCCCGGGGTAAACCTACGATCTCCCATCCACTCGTCAAGATTTCTCTTGAATAGAGTCAGTGAGGGGCTCTGCCTAACATGGACTGGGATTCTGTTCCAGAGTGTAGGGAGCCTCTGGGTTATGAATCTGTCCCTCCAGCACATCCTATTTATTTCTGTGTTGAGGTTTAAGTCTCTTGCTCTCGTGGCTCTGATGGATTTGGATTTTCTGAGGTGGAGCATGTCCATTAATTCTGGATTGGACATGGCCTTGTACGTCAGGCACAGATCACCTCTGAGTAGGCGGTATGCGACTGAATAGAGCTGGAGTTTTTTGAGTCGGGCAGCATATGACATATGTTTAAGACCCTTTATCCTCCTGGTGAGGAACTTTTGGGGTCTTTCCAACTGCTGCAGGTGTCGGGCGAGATGCATTCCAAATGGGGCATTGTACTCAATCATTGGCCTGATAAGAGAAGAGTACAGGGGCACAATGACCTCTCTTGATCTAGATGTGAAACCCTTCATGATAAGGTGGGCAATATAGAAGGTCTTCCTAACCACTTTGGCAATGTGAGTGTCAAATGAGAGGTTACTGTCAACTTGGGTCCCTAGGTCCCTGATTACCTCTTCTGTACTTAATGGATTACCACCTATGTGGTAATTTGTGGGTACCTTGTTTTTCCCAAAGGGTATGACTATACATTTTTTGGCGTTCAACTTAAGGCCATGGCTCTGGCACCAATTATCCGTTTCTATGAGGCCTCTCTGAAGGATGTTTGTGTCTGCTGGAGTATCAATTATGGCGCCCAGTTTGCAGTCATCTGCAAACTTTGTCAGCCACAATCCTCCTATGTTTGCCTGTACCTCGGAAAAATAAATGCCGAACAAGAGGGTTCCCAGGACTGAGCCCTGTGGGACACCGCCAGACTGGCTTAGAGTCTGACATAGCTCCAGCAACTCTGACCCTGTGGGTTCTGTCCTTGAGCCAGTTTGCAACCCATCTTGTGACATATGGGTTTACATTTAAGCTGGTGAGTTTGTCTATGATGCCCGAGTGGGGTATTGTGTCAAAGGCTTTTGCAAGGTCAAGGTAGGCTGTGTGAACTGCCTTACCCTCATCAATGGCCTTAGTGACTGTTTCAAAAAAGTCGACCAAGTTCAAAAGGCAGGATCTGCCCTTGACAAAGCCAAATTGGGTAGGATCCAATGTCTGTAGGTCCCAAATATCTTTGTTTATGAGTTCCATAATGATCCTCTCCATAGCTTTGCAGACCAGGCTCATCAAGCTTATGGGGCGGTAATTTCCAGGGTCCGTAGAAGCACCGCCTTTGTGAAGTGGGACCACTGTTGCTGTACGCCACTCTTTGGGTACGTATCCTGTAGTAAGGCTAAGATTAAACAGCAGCCTTATGTGTGGGTTTAGTTCCTCTTGGAGTTCATGTAGCACACAGCCCGGGACACCGTCCGGTCCCATTGATGCTGTGTTTTTAGCTTTAGAGAGGGTGGCTCTCACTTGGGCATCTGAGATGCTTGGGAGGCTACACTCTGCTGGGATAGTTATTTCTCCTTTTGGGGGGGAGGGGGAGGAGAAATTTGCACTGAACCTGTCTGCCAGAATGTTGGCAATGTCAGTGGGTTCAGTGTATTTTGTGTCATTTTGGACTAACTCTGAGCATATCTGGGAGTTTCCACCCAGGTTTCTAACATAGCTAAAGAAGGCCTTGTGACTGTCTTTTGTGTTGAATTATGTTACTGAGCAAGTCACATAACCAGTCAAAGCTCCCAGACTGAGCGTGAAAAAGGTCTATGGAGATCAGTGCTCTATCCCAAAAAAGAAATTCAAATGAGATAGAATAAACTATGTCAAAGTACAATTTGTCCTTGACAACTGTCTAACTTACAGTTAAGCTAAGCATACAGTGTAACTCACTTCAGTTATAATATACAGTGGCACCTCTTCTTGGAGGAATGAACTATGATAAGTACCACTTGCTCGTGTCTCTCTAAGTTAAGAAATTACTCTTAGTGTTAATCAGATGTCAAAACTGAGGTGTTATGAAATGCAACAGCAAGGCAATCTATGCCACTTTAAACCAGATATAGGGAAAGTAGCATGCTTGTGCTACAAAGAATTGCATGCAATTGCTATGTCTGTTTATATTCCAATAGCCCCACAACATATTAAATCTCATAAGCTCTGGTCTTTATTATTTTAACACCTTTATTGAATTATCATTTAAGGCATAGGCAAACATTCATTTCTATAAGAGAAAACAAACCATAATTAACATGTTCCTAGCTACAAACATTATACATAACTTGCTCAATCACTACACCTCACTCCTTCTCCAAGACATTATTCTCTACGTATTATTCCACAATTTCCATTTGTCTCTATTTAACTAGCTGCTTCATTTTCCTAAACATCCCACTTCTAGTTCTTTTACATTGGTTACTAATCACTACTTCTAGTACACTTGGTTTAGACTTTGATTTCCATTTTACAGTAATTACTTTTTTGGCAGCAACCAGAAATAAACTCAGCAAGGCCTTAGTATGTCTAAGCAATCCAATCGTGTATCACAGTAGAAAAAATAATTTCCTTAATTACTCCAATATGTGCGCCCAATATTTCTGACAGTGAACTCTGTGGGGAATTTTTGAAGTTTGCCTGCTCATTACACCCCCAAAATACACATTCCCTGTTGCCTCTTTCTTCCCCATAACACTTTCAACATTTGATATCTATATGAGGAAAAGATTTTTGGAGTCTGCTTGAGGTATAAAAATACCAATGCAAACCCTTCCAAACAAATCCTAATTCTTGTATACTTATGTCTTCCCATTTTTTCCCTGTAAGTTCATAAGCTGTGGTCTTGAGGTCATAAGGCTTTTAGAACCCTCCAGATTATTTAAGGAATAGTGTAAGATGTCCTTTTTTTATTCGTAATACTACAACTATAATTTATTTATTTGTGTGTGTATATATATATATATATATATATATATATATATATATATTTTTTTTTTTTTTTTATATATAAATACTAAACTGTGGTACAACGGTGACCAAAATCCATCAATATGACAAGTCAGTGACATTCTGCATAGCAAAACCTCATCTTGTTCTACAGAGTTTATGAAAATGGGAAACAAAACTAAAGGAAGAGACAGGATGGTGGTGCTAGAGAGGAAGACAGGAACACTGAGTAGAGCAGAAAATCACTAGTGACAATAAAGTACTGCAAAGTATATATGGAAATTTTATGGGGTTAGTGACTCAGATGTTAGGCTGTAGAGTCAAACTACCCCCATGACTACTGCAATAACCCAACCTACCAGGACGTGTCCTTCTGCATAGTTAGTAGATAAATCAATGTGTCCTTCTGTATAGTTAGCAGATAAATCAATCAGCTATATCAGAATGAACAGATGCCATACTTACCTTTGTAGAAATATATCACTTAGCACAGTGTAAATAAAAAGTGATCTTTAGGCTTGCCATATTTTTATGCAAAAGAAATGAGAAGTGTATATAAATTTCCATGGTTGAGAAATGTGTAGGATAATTTGCAAATGTACAGACTAGTAAAATTAAATAGGTTTTTAGAGGGTGATGTATTCATAAACATATATACATAAATGTAGTGAGACAGAATACATATGAATGAAATGAATACAGCTTCTTAAATTACTATATTGTTCACATAACTGCAACATAATCTACTTTGTCATATCTAAATGTAGTACTCTTACAGTGAGACAAATTATGATATATAAATAAAAACTATTTTTTCAACACTGCTAAGTTTAAGAAAGGAGATGCTAATGTTATCTTTTTTCTTTGTATATTATTTTATATAGACCATTATTTTACCAGAGCAAAAATGCCACAAATGACAGACGGTAAACTATAAAATTCTTTTTATGACAAATGAGAAATGTATGATAAAACAATAGTAAAACATTCAGCTATTTGTAATGCACAAAATTTTGAAATCAGCAAACTGGCCAAATATTTTAGCGTTAGATAGGGGTCACTATATGTGGTAGAAAGTTTCCCTTTCCATGAGGGGAAGAACTCAGATTTGATTATAATAAGGTGCAGGGGATATAACCAAAATGCACGGAAAGTGTAGGGTGTTCATCTACCACAGAAAAAAAATGCAAAACATTAGCTAGTGGGCAATTGGCAGAATTGTCATCTGCTCTGACAATTCATTTAGGCTGCATTTGGATGAACTGCTAAGAACCTGATTAAACAAGGAGCTATATTGGTAAATATATATTTAGATAAAAACAGATAAGGAATTGTAATACTGTGCCAACTGCCAGTGGACTAGAAATATTTGTACTTAAATGCAGTATGTGTTTAAATATTAAAGATGAATGCTCATTGTGATATTGTAACGGTTGCTTAGTTAAATCATAAACACCTTGTACAGCTGACTGCCACCACCATGAGTCCCTGACCCTTCTCTGTGGAAGAACAAATGAAATGTCATGTAAGCAGATGTGATGTAAGCAGGATTGTTAGGTCTCTGGCTTATTCTGCCTGTGCCATGTAGGTACATACATTACTTATAGTACTTGTAAAATGAGCTGAATGCCACTTTCATGACCGACAGAATAACCTAACATTTCAAAGAAATACCAATTCAGGAAAGTTATAGGTTTTCATTTATGTGCTTCATCTCATGGCAAAAGGCCTTACCATTTAATGAGTTTATTTATTTATGTATTTATTATGCTAGCTAGTTAGTTGCATATTTATTTTTATTGGCTTGTTTACCAGGGTAATGCACTGATCAGTGATGACTAATTTCAGGCTCACAAAAATAAGTTTGATTGCATTAATTGTTTAATGTGCGCTAAATCTGTGCGCCCTCAGAGCAGGCTATATTAGTTAAGGATGTGTTTCCTATTTCATTAGTTTTTGTTTTTGTACATGTTCAGTGACATGGGTGTGAAGGATCAGATTTTTATTTAGAGAAAAATTAGTTTTTATAGATAGGGTGCTATGCCAAGTACCCTCCATGCAATAGGGTGCAACAGGATGTGCCCCTGCTCCTAACAATAACTAATTTAAATGTCATTATGCCTTGAGGTAGGGAGAAAAACTTCCAGAGTGATGTTCATCTTCCGGCCACATTTTCAGCCAATTTCTTAGTTTAGCATTTAGCCAAACATCCTACTCCCAGTTTCATAGGGGTTCTACTTCATACTAGGCCCCTACGCTATTTATAAGCCTAGCCAGAGAATGTGTTCATTTTTTACCTTTAAATTTTATTTTTATTTATTTATGCCCTTTTTTCGAGTTGGTATACTGTCTGTCTGTCTAACAGTGACACAGAAGTGATGCAAACAAACAACAAGCATATAAACAAAGCTAGACAACAAAGTAGGTGATCCAGTTTATCACTACAACAAACAAAGGTGTACCAATTAATAACCATGCATGCCCAGCTTTCAGGTAGGGCAAACAACCTCTTCTCCCACAAAGCTCAGAACCAACCTTCTTCCTCATCTCCCATAACAGCAAGCCAAGCCCAAAAACCTTCTTAAGAAATAATACGGCCTGAAGCCCAAGTGCTTAAACCCAGAACTAATAGCACTTTTAAGAATAACAGACACTGGGCTCTCAATCACTGCCACCCAACTCATGCACCTAACCTTCCTAATGTAAAACAACACAGCATACACAAACCTTCTTAATCAAAAAAAGAAGTCTGAAGCAAAATTGAATAATCAGAAAACAGAATGAGCTAAAATAAATAATAATAAATTAGAGAAGCAGAGTGCTAAATACAATTAATACTTTAGAGAATGCCTGGAAGTTAGGCCGTAAGTTACACAAAAGAAGCGCTAGATCAGCCAACTTCCAGTCCATGCTTCAAAAGAAGCAGGCAACATAAGTACATGCACTATAAGCCTTCAATCAGAAGGGACCTTCAATCCTCTCTCCCAGCTCAGAAACAGACAGGGCCACCCCACTCCACAAATATAGTAATGTAAAGCCTCCAAATAAAAAAAAAATAATTAAGAATTAATGCTAAAACAAATTAATACACTTCACACTGAGCAGACCAACAGCCCTCCCCAACCTAGAAGGATCTGAAGCTACCTTGCTAACACTAACCCCGCTGCTACAGTACAACTGGTCAACCAAACCTCTCAGTGCAAAAAACTGGTCCAGTAGTAAACTAGACAGAAAGCAGAAATGTTTTAACCAAGTATGTAATACAGTAATTTAGTGATGAAGAAAAAGCAAAAGTAAGTAAAAAAAGTAAAAACAAGTACAAGTACACAGTTTTTTTTTTTTTTTTTTTTTTTTTTCTGAACAAGTGCTGAGAAAGAAACAGATTTTTGAGTGCTGAAACTAGAAAACTGGCTAGTTATAAAAAAAAGCTGGCAAGAGGCTTCCCTCCAACACAGAAGGAAACTCAGAGATAAATCACTGCTATTAAAACTATGCTAGCATGACAGAGAAGAGTTAGCAAGGGTCTGTCTGTGCTACTTTATGAAACTGAAGTTAGATAAACTATACAGTCTGAAGGGTATATGCTGGAGCAGGAGAAAGGAGGATACAAATGCAAAGAGTTAAGGCTGTGAGATGTAGTTCATAGGTTCATAGGTTCATAGGTAGGTACTAGGCTATCTGCCCAAAGGCATTTATAAGCCTAACCAAAATGTGTTGGCTTTCGCTGCCCCCTTAGATTAGTTCCCTGTGCCTCTGTCCAGCAGAGCCACTGAAGTGATCCCCGGGGTAAACTTTCTGTTTCCCATCCACTCATCAAGATTTCTCTTGAAGAGTGTTAGCGACAAGCTCTGCCTAATGTAGATTGGATTCTTGTTCCAAAGCATGGGAAGTCTCTGGGACAGGAATCTATCCCTCCAGCACGTCCTATTTATTGTTATGGTGAGGTTCAGATCCCCTAGAGCGTATGGTTCAAGGGGATATGGTTTTCTTTAGGTGGAGCATGTCCATCAATTCTGGGTTGGACATGGCCTTGTATGTCAGGCAGAGATCACCTCTAAGTAGGTGGATGGCAACCGAGTACAGCTGGAGTTTCTTCAGTCGAGCTGCATAGGGCATTTGTTTGATGCCAGTGATCCTCTTGGTGAGGTACTTCTGTGGCCTTTCTAACTGTTGCAGGTGTTTTGTAAGGTACATCCCAAGTGGGGCATTGTACTCTATGACGGGTCTGATGAGTGATGAGTAGAGGGGCACAATGACCACTTTTGATCTGGATGCGAACCCTTTTGTGATTAGGTGGGCCACATAGAAGGATTTTCTAACCACTTTGGCAATGTGATTATCAAAGGAGAGAGTACTATCTACTTGGGTCCCCAGATCTCTTATTACGTCTTGCATATTTAGGGGACTACCACCTATGTGGTAGTTTGTGGGTACTTTGTTTTTTCCAAAGGGGATGACTATGCACTTTTTGGCATTTAGCTTGAGGCCATGATTTTGACACTAGGCATCTGTCTCAGTGAGACCCTTTTGGAGGATGTCTGTGTCAGCCAGAGAGTCAATTATAGCCCCTAGTTTGCAGTCGTCTGTGAACTTGGTCAACCATAGTCCTTCTGTGCTTGCCTGTACCTCTGAGAATATATGCCGAACAGGAGGAATCCTAGGACTTGAGCCCTGATGAATGCCACTTGTAACCAGTTTAGAGTCGGACCTAGCTCCCGCAGCTCTCACCATGTGGTTTCTGTCCATGAGCCAGTTGGCAACCCATCTTATGACGTAGGGTTTTATGTTCAGGCTGGTGAGCTTGTCTATAATACCAGAATGGGGAATGGTGCTGAAGGCCTTTGCGAGGTCTAGTTGGCTGTGTGCACCACCTTTACCTCATCTATAGCCTTGCTAACTGTCTCAAAGAAGTCCACCAGGTTTAGGAGGCATGATCTGCCTTAACAAAGCCAAACTGGGTAGGGTCCAGTGTTTGGAGGTTCCCAATATCTCTGTTAATGAGTTCCATGATGATGCGGTCCATAGCCTTGCAGACCAAGCTAGTCAGGCTTATAGGGTGATAGTTCCCGGGGTCTGTTGTGGCTCCACCTTTGTGGAGCAGAATAACTGTTGCTGTGCACCACTCTATGGGTACATAGCCTGTGGAGAGGCTGAGTTTGAACAGCATGTTTAGGTAAGGGGTTAGTTCATCTTTGAGCTCATGTAGGACGCAGCATGGGACACCGTTCGATCCCATTGATGCTGTGTTTTTGGCTTTGAAGAGGGCTGTTTTAACCTGAGTGTCTGTGATTTCAGGGGCTCTACATTCTTCTTGTATGGTTATGGGCCCTTTTGAGGGTGAGAGGGGGGTGAAGTTTGCATTGAACCTGTGCCAGGATGTTGGCGATATCAGTCAGTTCAGTGTATTTTGCGCCATTCTGGACTAATTCTGACCAGATCTGAGCATTGCCACTTAGATTCTTGACATAGCTAAAGAACAGGAAGTAAATAGTGTGGGAAGAAATAGCCAGGGAATTGTTATGGCTAGACTTGTATAGGCCCTAGGGCCAATAGCCTAGTACCAACCTATGAACCTATGAACAAGAGTGCAGACCACAAACTTTCTTAATGTAGAATAACTGGTCTGAAACCCAAGTGCTTAAACCAGAATGAATACACTTTTAGAATAGCAGACACTGAGCCTTCAGTCAGCAATCCCCAGCTTAGAAGGATGTAAGCTACCTGTCCTGCCACAACAGTGCAGACCACAAACCTTCTTAATGTAAAACAACTGGTATGAAGCCCAAGTGCTGAAACCAAAAGACTTAGAATAACAGCTACAATTTAATCAGGCTACTACCAAGCAGTAATAAATGCAGCAGAATAAATAAAATTGAGTGCTTTTAAGAAGAGGCAAAAGCAAAATAAAGTAGGAGGAAACACAAATACAGTAAAAGCAGATGAATAAAGTGCAATTTTTTTTCAAACATAGTTTGATTCCCTTAGCTCTCATTTGCCTTGTGTGACCTTGAGCAAGTCATTTAACCAAACAGTGTTTGTGGAAATTTGCTTAGGGGTCTTAATGATCCCATGTACAGCAAGCCTAGTACCTGCCTATGAAGCTGTGAATCAATATTTTTCAAAGAAGGTGGTAAACACATGCAACTATCTAAAAACAGGTTGTGGCCTGTTCTGGGATGATGAAGAAGGGTGAGTTGTGGTCAATGGGTGGCATTGTTTCCTTTTGCCATCTTATTACAATGATGACAATCTGCAGAGATGTTTATAAAACTACATTCTGCACATTCACTTCCCTGAATGGTACAATGCATACATGGCACATTAAAGGACTAAATAGACTATACTTAGTGCCACTAACAATGTATTTAGAATAATTTTACAATTGGAATACTTATATTTGAATTGCCTACATTATCATGCAAGAAGCACTTTAGCTTGAGAGAAGGTGGCACACATGTACAAGTATCTCTCAAAATCAGAGTTCTGCTATGCCCTTCTCTAAATTTGCACTTCTCCATTTGCAGGTTTAACACAAGGATCAGTTCTGCTGACTCAAACGCAACAGATCCTACTGTTAGCTCATAGTCAGTGATAACAATGTTGATGATGCTGTTACTGAAACATGAAAAAGGCAAAATGGCTTCATAACTGTTGCATGAAATAGTCGTTTTGATGCTTTGGACTAAGTAAATATCCTTCTACACTCCTGCATTAGAAAATGAGAGGTGCCCCTAAAAGGTCCACTTTCACCTTCAGTCAGATTTGAAGAAAGAAATAATAGTAATGCAGGTTGGAATCTAAGGGAGTCCATAGCCACTTCCAATTTTATATTAAAGCAAGGGAAAAAGCCAGAGAGCAACATACTATTAATTCACTTGTGTCTGACTGCTAAAACAATACAAGTAGTTGCTAACTTTGAACGCAAGTAGTTGAGATTATTTCAGCTCTATAAAGAAGGAAAAGGTGCATCCTCTCATCTTCTAAGAAAGAGTGTAAGAGCAAAACTAGCATGATTATTATCATAATCCCAGGATATCTTTAGCCATTTTGACACAAAATAAAAATTTACTGAACCAATAATGGCTGCATCAACACAGGAAATGTGGACTGTTGGAGGATCATAATTTATCCCGCATCCACAAATCCATCACCCAGCACAGCAGCCAAAAATTAAATGGGCCATATAAGGACAATTATGCTTTGAGAAGACTTCCATAGACTTGAATAAAATGATTCTATACTTCTATGCAGAGCCACCAGTGGGAGGCTTCTAATACCCCAAAGGGAACATTCTTGGAATTACGGTAAAATAAAGTTTTTAGGTTCACAGACCTCACCATTAGTAGCCTACTCAAAATTTCCCATGTTGTAGGTACCTATTGACATGACTAATTTATATCTAGTACTGACCCCTTTCAATGACAACTTGAGTGACCACTGTGTATCCACAATTGTTCATCCAGTCACCCGGGCTACACCTACAGACCATCACCTTGCTCTGTATCCAAAGGAAGTCTATTCTCTAAAAGGGGAATTCTCCGCGACATATAGATCTTTCTCATCCGCAGGTCCTATTTATCTCTCAGTGGAATGTTTTGATCAAGGATACAAATTTTCAAGACAATTTATCTGCCTTAACTACTACTGCCCAAAAGTCAATCAGACTAATTCATTCAAAAGGAAAGAGCTTTTAAATGTCCGTGAGACTTGCTCTACTCTTGGAAACTTTACTGAAAGGATTTTCAGTGACAGCTGACTAAACCCCTGCATATTAGCCAAGCTGTTCTCCTGCAGCATTATTTTGATTTAAACAGTTATTACTAGGTTACCTCCCAGTTCCCCTTGGTCTATTCCATGCCCATAATTTTCGAGTCTATTTATTAATACATATGCTGGTAAAGAATAGAGCAGATATGACTATTTCAACATTTTTGTAACAAGTGTAAATGTGACTATTTTTGGATCAGTTCTCCCCAGGCCTCCATTGAAAATGGGTGTCTAATCCTAGTCAGACTTTCCCTGTGAACAAATGTAAATAAAATAAATATTAAATAAAAATATGAACACAACAAGGCAAAAAATAGCCATAGTGTTGCCCCCAGTTCTAAAAAACATGCGGGTACTTTGTGGCCCAAGAATAGAGTAGGATCAGTCCTATACTGAGCTAGACTTAATTCTCATAATACATATATTCCGGTACATATATGCAGGCAATGAACTTGCTAAAATTGCACCAACAGATCCAATGCCATAGCTTTCAACTACACATAAATAAATCATTTCTGAACATATAAGAGAAGAAAGCTAGAAGAAAGTCAAGTCCATAAAGAACTACACACTGGAAGCCTCTCTTCAAAATCCTTAAAAAAAACAGTATGTTCAAAACTCTTACCCCAGGATGATGAATACAAGAATGATTTCAACAGCAGACCAAAAGTTCAAGACCAAACACACCATTGCTTCTGCCTCAGAGAACTGACCATCAGCAAATAAGGAGCCACTAACAACTTAAAATAACCATGAAGAATAAACAGCATTTGAAAATATGGGATATATTACAGATCTCTAAAATCACAATATGATATGTTACCATGTCCTACATTCAGTATAAGCAGTCATGTTATTTGTTTACATTTTGTCTACTGTGTTGTATGTCTGGGGATGATTCTCCTTGAAAACAGTAGCCAAGGCACTAAAGAGTATGTTAAAATAAAGTCCTAGAACTTGCATGTCATTTTGTTGTTTTTGGTTTTTATAGTTATTTTCTTGTTATCTGACAATGAAACCTATTTATAGAGGTCAAGGGGGAAAAATCCATTTATTTTAATAGAAAGCATTCTGTGTTTCAGATTAATACACCAAGTTTAAAATATATCATGCATCTGGTATATAACAAGGCCCAGAATGATTAAAAGTGTGATGTGAGACAAATGAACAATGGCTGAGTAAATAAATGTATACAAGGAAATTGGAAGAATTGTGTGCTTTGATACACAGTGGTGTGTTAAATACTAAATGCACAAGAAAATGGCGACAGTGGCCACTGATGTTCTTTCTTCAAGAGGAAGCTATACACAGCAGGTCACAAAATTGAATTCCATCTAATCAATTCCTGCTGCCTAAATGTAGAAGCACCTGCAAGCAATTTTGGTGATTTATGATTTTAAATTAGACAAAAGAAATGTCATTAGCCTGTGGTTATGATCTCAGGGCTTAGCGTAGTCTTTCTACAGTATACAGTGCTGACGTTTTGGAGGGTTTGCATCTTTTCATCATTTCTTTTAGATATGCTGCTGTGATTTCCTCCAGTAAATCACTTAATGTGAGGTTATATGCCTGTGAATGAGTGAATGATCTTCTGTATCATGGAGAGTTACTGGAACTGTTTTAACAATTCATTTTATGTATTTTAATTTTCTTTTTAAGTTTGGCTGTCTTCTTAATTCTAAATCACTGGTATATTGTCATACTAATTATATCTCTAATCAAGTTTTCTCATTCAAATTTTTATGTTAATAGTTTGTGTCAGAAGTTTTCATACAAAAAAAAATATTTTTTCTTTCTCTCTTTTTTTTTTAGCTATGACTGCTCGCCACTATTCTCAATCACTGATACATTTTTATGATGGTTGTGAGAAACTGCATGATTTTATAGACAAGATTCCCAGGATAAGGCAGAATGCATTAGCTGATCATGGTTGGTCACTAGGGGTTGCGTGATCCAGATTTATACAACGTGGAGTTTGACTTTGTCAGTTATTCCAATTTATAGATATTGTTTAAGCACCCAGCCTATTGTACAAATAAAACAAAAGAAGAATTGTTTTGCATTAGAGCAACTAGAAAGAAAACATAAAGGTAGAAGCCAACAGTCCTCAACAGGAATAAACCACATCAAATTAAATAAAAAACACTTTATTGTACAACAATTAGCTCACCACTGTACAATAAAGTACTTTTTAACTTCAGTGAATGTGATTAAGGCTACTTTGTATTGGATCCTGGTTTTGTGTGCCTATTAAGAACTTATCTACTTATTATCTATGTAGCTGTTTTATTTATTCTTTCTTAATTGAGAAAGTGAACTGGTTAGTAACCATTTTCAGCCATGACTCAGGCATAAGAGCAAACGTAGTTTACAAGAATGCATGCTCAAACAAGCAAATACAACAAAGCATAAATAGACAAGCAATTACATGCATTGGATTTAGGTGACAAAAGAAGGGAAGAACACTTGGCTACCAGAAAATGATACACAGAATCTGGCATTGGCAAAGACAGCTACATAGGTTCATATGTTCATAGGTTGGTACTAGGCTATTCACCCTTGGGTCTATACAAGCCTAGCCATAACAATTCCCTGGCTATTTCTTCCCACAGTATTTAAGTCCCTGGACCCCTGTCTAGCAGGGCAACTGATGTGATCCCAGGAGTGAATTTCCTATCTCCCATCCAATCATCAACGTTCCTTTTGAAGAGGGCCAAGAAGGCACTCTGCTTGACATGTATGGGCAGTCTATTCCAGAGTCTGGAGAGTCTCTGGGTCAGGATCCTATCCCTCCAGCACGTTTTGTTCATTGTGATGACAAGGTTTAGATCCCTGGAGCATGTGTCTCTGAGGGATTGGGATTTCTTTACATGTAGCATCTCCAACAGCTCTGGGTTTGACATGGCCTTGTATGTTAAGTAGAGATTGCCTCTGAGTAGATGATATGTGACAGAGTATAGATGGAGTTTTTTTAGACGTTCAGCATAGGGCATCTGCTTTAGGCCTGTGATTCTTTTAGTGAGGTATTTCTGTGGCCTTTCCAGTTGTTGCAGATGCCTGGAGAGGTACATACCAAACGGGATATTGTATTCTATAATGGGTTTAATGGGGGATGTGTACAGTGGGACATTAGAACCTTATAGTCTGTCTGTACACCTGATTTGCACTATGTTGAGAATTAACCCATAGTTCACTTTGCAAAATGATAAGGTATTAACTGTAAATTCATTATTTAGTATGGGTACAGCAAACATCATAAAAAGGATTTAGTCAATGTATTTTACTTGTGTCACTGTCAGATGGTTAGTGGAGGTTTTCTAGGTACTGTAAGGAGAGATGGTCTTAATGGTAAGCATTTCCCTCAGTTTGCTCTGTTTGTTTGGTCCAGTTACTCTCAAAATAGTTTTTTCTGCCTGAGGACCTGCTGTTTTCCATCTATGTTAAAACAGGTATCAATCACCCTGATCCCCAAGAAGTTATCGTTGCATGTAAACATTTTGGAGAATCTTGAATTTTCCATTTATTGATAAGGAGAACATGAAAGTGGTTTACATGCAGCTGTATTTGCATCTTCCATTACATGACTTGTTAGATCCCTCTATGAATAGGCTTATATCTAAGTAAAGCATGCGGAGAACCCTCATTAAGTGGATAATGACCTTTTGATGGCAACATTTCAGCATCAGTGTTCTGTCTTAGTCCTACTTGATCTCTCCTCAGCCTTTGCTACAGTGGACCATGACATCTTTGTCAAGCACTTGAAAATTAATTCCTGGTAATTAGGTACCATTCCTAGAGAGAGAGAGAGAGAGAGGGAAAGAGAGAGACAGAGAGAGAGCAAAAGAGAGAGAGAAAGAGAGCAATCATCTGCAGTCATTATTCAACCGCGGTGGTGCAGTGGTTAGCGTTGTCGTCTCACAGCAAGAGGTTCTCCCATGTCATTCCTGGCTGGAGTGCCTTCTGTGTGGAGTCTGCATATTCTTCCCACGATCATGGGACATTTAAAGACATGCAGGTAGGTGCGTGCGTGAATGGGTGTGCCTTCTTTGAAGGATGGGCATGGGACTGGCAACTCGGCACCGTAAAAATCCACTACCAATCATTAGCAGAACGGAGTTCCGCTGTGGCAACCCCTAACCAAGAAAAGCCAAAAGATTACTGCTGAGTACTAGTATCTTTGTATATAATACAATGATTTATGTAAATAGTCATGTAAAACTACATCAGTTGTAATTATTAAACTGTAAATGCTGGTTATACTAACCTGAATGTAAATCTCTCTGATAACTAATATTAAATACAAAATAAACATGCAGTTGCTGTACATACTATTTAACTGTTTTTAATCTTTATTTGTTAGTCATCCCTTAGTCATCCCCCAACAGAGCTAGACTTTACATAAGACTAATTTAGTAATAAGGTCAGTTTTCCAAGCAGTTCTTCTTATTGAGAAATCTGATAAAGCAATGTCATATTTACATATTCTATGCCTGTGCCTAGACCAACTTGTTCCACCTGATAGCTGGGTGGGTGTGGCCTGTTTATTCATACAAACTTGTACTTGTTTTGTTATTAAATCTCGGTTGTTTGGACTACAAATATGTATGTATGTTTCATTATCTTTGTACCCAGAATATTTAAGAATGTGTCTTTGACCATGTACTTGGATTTCTTATTCTCTGGATGCAATAAACAAATTGTGCAGGATCATTTTGTCTCTGTTTCTTCTTCTGTCTGACTTCCTCTCTGACATTAGGCTGAATCCATATCATGACAGGCCTGGTCAGCATAACATTCCTTTTACAAAACTCCTGTTGCCATATGTGCATTAGTGCTATCGATTTTTTTTATTTTTTTATTTACTTACTTTTTTATTTATTTATTTCTGTTAACTGAGTTAGGCTTGGAGGACAATGTCCATTTTCTCAGGATCCCAGGAGAAAAAATGTTGTTTTTGTTTTTCTTTCTGCTTTTCCCGGTTAGGGGTCACCACAGCGGAACTCCGGTCTGCTAATGATTGGAAGTTGATTTTTATGGTGCCAAGGTGCCAGCCCGATGCCCAACCTTCAACGAAGGCACACCCATCCACGCATGTCTTGCGAACGCCACTTGACCATGGGGAGGACATCCAGACTCCACACAGAATGTGCTCCAGTCAAGAATTGAATGGGAGAACCTCTTGCTGTGAGGCAACAACACTACCGCTGCACCACCGCGGCTTTCCCAGGAGAAAAAATGTCCTGGTTATAAAAAAAATGCATTAAACAAGGTTCATATAACATAGAGGTAATGAGTAGCTGCATAAAACACTCTGAATCTGCATTTAAATATCCAGTTTGTTAAAAATTTTAAATAAAAAAATCCTCTCCTCTCCCCATGCTCAGTCATACTATAGTAGCCTACTGTGGGCTTGCCCAGCTTAACCAGTATGGAACTGATGCCATTCTCCTTCGTTCCCTCCCATCCATCACTGAAGAAGCATCGGAGTAATAAATCTGCTTTTCCTAGGCCCAAACTGAGTTACATAACTTTGTGCTCCTACTCAGAACCTCCAAAGCCAAAGTCATGTTTTTGCATCCAGGCTGCACTACACCTGCAAGATTAATATTATCTTGTGACAGGAATTTGCTTTAGCTCATTACTTCTGTTAAACAACTAGGAATCAGAAATGCTTATGAACTAAATGGTGAACTACATGTCACATCAGTTATTCTCCAGAGACATCAGAAACATGGTAGACTCTTCAAGATTATTATTAGTATGCTATAATTGTTACAATCAAAGTGTATCTGCTGCCCAAAATTCTATAAACCTTTATTATTGTTACTCACCTTTTCTCTACTTAATGCAAGCCACGGTGGTGCAGCGGTAGCATTGTCTCCTCACAGCAAGAGGTTCTCCCATTCAGTTCTTGGCTGGAGCGCCTTCTGTGTGGAGTTGCATGTCCTCCCCATGGTGGAGTGGCATTCGAAAGACATGCGTGAATGGGTGTGCCTTCGTTGAAGGTTAGGCATCGGTCTGGCACCTCGGCACCGTAAAAATCAACTGACAATCATTAGCGGACCAGAGTTCCGCTGTGGCGACCTCTAACCGGGAAAAGCCGAAAGAAAAACAAAAACAACCTTTTCTCTACTTATTGCTCTAAATTAGAACAGGCATGTTAACAAAATTCCTAAAATTATGTTTGGATTCAACCAGGACACACCACTACTGCATTACTCTTAAACAAAATACACACAGTAGAATTCCCCCCAGTATCTTCAAATGAAACAGCTTTAGACTCCATGCCATGTCCTTTACTTCCTCACCAGTGATCCACAAACAGCTACATGTTTACATGGCATTTAGTACTACTATTATATTTCCAGCCCAAAGCAGCTTAGGTGCTTCGGCTAAGTCTTTAGTTGTGTACATGCTTTAGAACTGTCTCCCTCCTTTCATCCAGCAGATTATTACAAAATACTCCATGTTTTTCTAGAAAAAGCATCTCTTTGCTGACTTTGATGTAACATTGTAAACTTAACTCTATTATCATGTACTTATCCTATTATATTATAGAGATTTACTCAGCTAATACTAGGATATGACTATTTATGTATCACTATTTGCAATCTTGCCTGTATATATTAACTGTCCTAACCTATGTTGCCCAGGTCTTGGTTGAAAGGAGTCTTTGGATCAGTTCACTTATTTGGTTAAGAAACAATAGCTAGATAAATAGACAGACAGATAGATAGATAGATAGATAGATAGATAGATAGATAGATAGATAGATAGATAGATAGATAGATGAAGTGAATATTAAACAGCAAGACAGATGTATTTTGCTAATATTTTTGCCAAGAAAGCTCATCAAATTTAACCAGGACTATAAAAAGAAACATCTCTACTTAACTTGTTTAATTTCAGCTTGTTCCCCTTCAAATGCCCATCTCATCCCCACCTTTGGAGATTGATATACACCACCATTGCATGCAGCTTCCCATTCTTAGTAAGCTAAAGCTAAGCAGACAGGTGCAGAGGCCTAAGAATATGGATTACAACAGTTCTGGTCATGAATATGTACTATATGTAAATGTAGTAGCAGACCATGTCGGCAGGGGGTTATTCTAATTAGGTAAGTGTATGATAATATATGTCACTAAAAATGGACTCATTGTATTTATAAACTATTCATTTTCTCATATGCTTCATGAAAGAGGTTGATGGAAACTCCCTTCTTACCAAGCAAATTTTACAGTGGCTGGTAGCAACACTGTTTTTCAGTGGTGCTGGAGTTCCTAAGAGCACAGAAATCCGTGAGTAGTCAAACTATATAATCATTCATAATTCCACTCATATTAATAATAGAGAGCACCAAAATCGTAAACATTACTGACTGCTTAATATTGAAAATATAAATTACTTAATCAGTAGACAGAGCCAGTCAAAATATCTCACACTCGCAATTCATTCTTCGTATTGTACGTTATGGTTGTACATTTTTTGAGGGGGGGGCTATCCTTCATAATTCTGCATCTCTGAAGTTGATTAATAAAGGGAGGATTTGTCTAAAATATCTTTGCTGAGCTGTCAGCATTATCTAACTAAATCACAACTTGTCATCAACAGGTGAAGGACTCATATTGTTTAAAAGCTTCAGCAGTTTTGTACTTCTGACTTTGTTTTATGGAACTTGATTTGTACTTTAAAAAGAACTGAACTACTTATTTATTGTATACTTTTGTTTCCAGTTTCTCAGTGTCATGTGACTTGAGATGCACTTTATTGTCAGATCACATGCATGCATATATAACACTGCATTCACTTTTGTAGTTCATGCCTAAACAGTAACATAAGACTAAAAGAGGGAGCCTAAAGGAGAACACCTACATGGAATATGGGCACTGGCATGTAAAATTAGGGTCACAGTGATGGGTGAGTGTATACTGCAGGAGGTGGTGTACTGCAGACATGAAATGGCAACACACAGTCTGGCAGTTAGTACAGAACTTTAAGGCTATGAAGCGCTAACCAGATGCTTCCTGTAGTCCAGCGTTTGATTCCTTTAACTGTAATTTGCTTGTTGTTTAACTCTAAGCAAGTCATTCATTGTTTTTTAAGTTTACACTAAGTCGCTGTTATGTTAACCACTTTAGGCTTATTGAACAATGCCATAAAAAAAGAACCCTTGAAGGAGATAGAATGGTTCAGAACATGATATTAGGTGGCAGTGTTAATTTGGGAGGTACAGACATAATATTATTCACTTGTATTATTTTAGAGGAAAGTGAAAAGGGTAAAGCTGGGGAAAAAGGAGAGGAAAAGAGATGTGATGATGTTTAGTTTAGCACAGATAAGCACTTGTAGTCAGTGACTCCTGAGGTGAATCTAAGCAATCCCATCCATCTAACTGAAGTTTGAATGTTTCTCTGGTTTTCCACTATCTAATATGTAGGGAAAGCTATATCACAGAATCATAGAATCATAAAATTAAAAAGGCAACTGGGTAATGTGGCCATTTACAACTTGCCAATACCAAACTTTAGACTTTGCCTCCTATTTCAAGGAGAGATATGCCAGTGGTGAATTTATGAATACCCACCCAATTGTCTAAGTCCTTCTTAAAGAAAAATAGTGTATCAGATTGCTTGATCTGTTAGGGATATTTGTTCAAGAGAAGGGACAATCACTGTGTGATAAATCTCCCTCTCCACCGTGATTTATTTATATAGTTGCTGAAGTAGGTTCAAATCTGTGTTTTAGTGTTCGCTGGGCTACTTTATTTGCAGACAACTAAGGAATCTTGGGCTGCAGGATCCCTGTGGTGAGGAAGGCACTGGGTGATGATTTATCCTTAAAATGGAACTTACTGACATTTTGATGTAAAATTGAGTAAGAGAAATGTTTCAGGTTCACTATGAATAATTGCATTCTGTTTAATCAACAAGTGATTTCTCAACCTCAAAATATTTAAAGCCTTAAGATGTAATTAATAAGACTCCAGCTACACTCCCAAAGTCAGAAAAACCAAAACAAATTGTGGGTGACACACACACAAACACACATACACGCACATACAAATGCACACACACACACACACACACACACACACACACACACACACACACACACGCACACACACACACGCACACACACACACACACACACACACACACACACACACGCACACACACACACACACACACACACACACACACACACATGTATACAAACTACAAGACTGCAGAAATGTGGAGAAGAGGAATAAAATGTAGAAACCCCAACATTCTCCTTCTTGCTCTTCTCCAAGCCTAGCAGCCATGAGAAGACACTGTCAGTCTTTTAGGTTCAATATTCCAAGTACTAATGAACTATATGGCAACAAACAGTGAGGTGCCTGAGTTTTTTTCTTTCCAAATAAAAGGGAATCATAGAGAGCATTTAACATAGCTCAAAACAAAAAATACAAATTTCCTTGTCGGATTTGTTAGGCATCCAAACAATGGAAAGACATGGTTTTAGTCTATCCAAATAAGAACAGTTATTAAAACCTTGGGTTTCTATGGTTTCAACATCATGGGTTCCTTCTATATGGGAGACTTAACCAGACAGCACACCTAGGTCACCTCTGCAAAGGGACACATGTTCATTGGGCTGAACAAGTTATCACAGAAATGAAAAAAATATATATGGGTCAGTGGACTAGATCTGAGGAAGAGGGATGAGGAAAGACCATGGATGGCAAAAGAAGAGGAAGATTTAAGACTGGCACAAGGAAACATTATTTAGCTTGGAAGTGATGCAATAGAATGTCATTTCACATTTGATAGTGCAGTTTTGGACATCCTATTGGTTCAGGACAGATGCTGAGGGTACAAGGCAATGTTAAAGATGATGGTCAGAAGAGAAGTGATTTGCTGCAAGAATTAAATGGACCTGAGGGGTCCTTACTCTACTTCATCGGTTCATACATTCTTTTTAAACTTATGCTCAATGAGCTCATCAAAAAAGTCAGTTATATCACCCAGTATTAGTTAAAGAGTAATAGTATCACAGATTATGTAGATCTTCCCAACATTAGTCATGCCGACCAATTCTAAAGTGTTGCATGGCAGTAATCTGCTTAATATGTAAGGGGAGCCTATTTAAGAAAGTATGGATTTGCTGAGCTGGTACCTGTCAAACCATCTGGTATGGTTAATGTGTTTTAGCTCTCTGTAGAGCAGGATTTTACTTTACCATGGGTCTTATTCATGTGAAGGGGTTCAGTGAGAGTGGTGATGCACATACAGTATGTGGCTGAATGGATGGGCCTAACATTTAGTCTATCAGAGTAGCTAAAGGAAATAAGACCTGAGATTGTTTTGTTGAAGAAATGTTCAGATGTCTTAAGTTGGCTCAGGTACCTAGGAAGGAACATGCAGAGAGGGGCATAGTGCTTAATAATGGGCCTAATAAGGGAGGAATGAACTGAGACCATAACTTATCAGGGCCTTTACATTTACAACAAAGGATATGATGTTAAAGGTAGAAGGATTTTGTAAGCATGGTAAATATATGGTGGTGAAACTAGGCTTTGTTATCAACATGTCCCCAATGGTGGGAATCTCCAAGATGGCTACACGATGTTCCTCAGCTTACTTTCAGCTCTCCCAGTGTGAAAAAAGAAAATGAAAGACAAGCACCAAGAACTCTACCACTTTTAATAAATTCAGTTACTAGCTAGTAAGTACACTGCCTGGATGCCAGCAAAAAAGAAACTAAGAGAGCCTAAAAACATCATCTAGAGAAGTTGAAGAGAAAACATTGACTGTGAAGAATCATGCAGCTGTTCAGCAAAAAGTAGTTCAATTTCCCGCTTTGTTGCAAAACACGGCTGCTAATAATCTAGAGGGAAAAAAATAAGTCAAATGTGCTCAGAGATGATTAAACTAAATGAAACACCAAAAGAGTATATCAACTCAAATAACAAAAGGCTGTAAAATGGAAAAAGCTTTAAACAGATATTCAGATGAGCTGATAAAACTGCAAAAATCAGAGGTTGAAACAAAGAAAAGGCTGGATGAGTATGAGACTGTTCAAGAAGCAATATTTCAAAAATGGTAGAATTAGAGGACAGAGCACATAGGGAAAATCTAAGATTTTCTTTTGTACCAGAGAGACTAGAAGGAACAGACTGTATTAATTTTATGACAGCAAAAATTAGCAACTGGACTGATATTCCACAGCAGGATCTGTTAATTGAAAGGGCATATCATGTGTATGCTCCAAAGCTGTCATTCACAGGTTTTAGCTGCTTTCGACAGATTTGGAGCACACACACAATGTGCCATTTCAGTTAACAGATCCTGCTGTGGAATTCTACCAGCAGAAAGAGTTCATCATGACAAAACTGTGACAAAAGGGAAAGTATTAAAAGTTGGACACAGTAGAGTGTTTGTGGGAAATGGTTATTCACTGTACACCAGGCAGAGGAGAAACAAATTTATCCCAGAAAATAGGGACTGTAGAGAGGTAGGTGTAAGATTCAAACTGCTGCATCCAGCTGTCTTTAGAATATTTTTACCTAGAAAATCAAAGTAATTTCTGATGCAGAACAGCCTAAGAAAGAAATACAAAAGTTTGTCCAACAAAAAAGTGACCAGCAAGCAGAAAGGGACTCTGCTTCTCATTCTTCTGATAATAAAGCACATGCAGAAACTTTGCCAGTGAAACTTTTTCCAATGTTCCAAATGAAAATGATTGAGAGATAGAAAAAGGTACAAAAGATGAATAGAAAAAGCAGGAATATCTAGGAATTGAAATGGAGCCTGGGGTTGGGAGAAGGAGATGAACAGGAAGACCAGCCATACAGAAATTAGCGAATAAATGTGAGATTACAGAGCATCAATCACATTTGTAAAATATGGCTGCACAAGAAAAAGTGGAAAGAATGCAATTTTACGGCCTTTATTATACTTGTGAGGAACTGAAAGGTATTTGCCTAATTTCATGTCATTGATGTTTGAAAGGACACTAAGGGGAGGGGAAGAGGAAGGAAAGGGTAAATTTCTGTTTTTAACGGTATTTAATTATTTTATGACATAAACTGCATGTTTTATAATAAAGCATTTTATTTTTGTATGTGATAAAATACTGAAGAAAACAGATACTTTTTTCTTTGTTATTTTTAAAATTAAGAATGTAGGCATTACAATGCAAAAAGAGAATAAGGCTAGACAAAAACATATTTAAGTTAATAGGCTGTAATCCTGGGTTGTTGAGGTGGTGAATGGAATACAAAAGTGCACAGATCATAATATATGTAGAGCTTATATGTTTTCTCTTACTTTTGCATATGTGAATATCTCGATTAAAAGCATTGGCTTAATCTAATAACAAGTTTTAAGAGGAAATAAGTAAATAGGAGAACACTGAATGAAGTCAATGAAAAGTTTTCCTTTAGTAATAAATGTTTAGCTTATCTATAGAAGCCTGCAGCTGAGGGCTACATTTTTTCTTATGTTTAAATGGAGAAAGGCAGATTATAGGGCAATAAAAAGACAAAGCACTGGTTTCTTCAAGGTTTAAAGTTATTGTTTCCTGAAAGGATGCAAGTTGTTTTTCACATCTGGGAAGGGAATAAAGATGAAAGCATCAATATGGTCCTGATGGTTGGATCAGATTTAAGTGGAATGTTATATCTGTGATATGTAGAAGTAATATAGATTTATCATACAGATCTATTCTGCATTTGTTGGAGTTGAGGGTAATTCCATGATTAAAACATCAAGTATTTGTTTGGTCCAACCCTTGCTAAAGAATATGAATATCAGAATGGATTTGATAAATGCCCCCAGTTATCAGTCATAAGCACAGTTGGTTAGCCATAGTCTAAAGAATAGGGTAATCAGGAGACCACCCTGCAAAATACCACTAATGATGATTTTCTCTCTGAAACAAATTTCCCCTGACCTTAGCATTAGAAGTTTAATCAGAAATCTAGCTTAGCTCTGCAGCAAACTATGTATAAACTAATGTTATGTTGAGGAAGTTTGTAAATAATTCAAGTATGGAGGACAGTATGGGCAAAAAGTCTTTTATCTATAAGTACATGTTAGATTAGGGACTTCCATTTTAAAATAGTTATTAGACATTAGACAGGCTAAAGGGTAAAATAGGCCTAGAAATTGTGTTCCATTTATGCACAAAAGAGATTTAAGCAGAAAGAAAGGATAACCTTGCAGGTCAAGCATGAGAGACAGTTTAATTGAAAGGAAAGATAAGCATAAAGTGTGCAGAAAATACAGGAATACAGAATGTTCTTTTCTCAAGGGAAAGATACAATCTTACCAGCTACAGAATGTTCCTTAATGGAATGTTAAGTTAGGAACAAGCCTGGAAACCAAGGCTAAGAATGCATGTAAAGCATCACAGGGTTTTGGTATTATTAAAATATACTTCAGATACAGTTAGAGAAGTCAGTTAAGGTTAGTTTATTAGTTCATTTGACCTGACATTATGGAAAAGATTAAGCTATAATATAGACACCCGAGCCTGAGTACTGAAGTCAGGTCAAATAAAGACTGGTTTCATTTACATCATTCAGGGCAATCAGAAGATACGTGCAGAATATATTTAGCAGCACTGTTATTATCAGCACTGTAAATGAAGACAGTATTCAGATATTGTGATCATCTAATAAAGCCTTGTCGAATGAGCTCCGATGTTTGGAGAATTCATTCTGAAAAATACACAAGACAGGAGAGACTGGCACCTGTTCAGCACAAGTTTGGGTAACTAACAGATAAAGACTTTCATCAGTCTCATTTCAGTTGTTTCCAGTTAATTACTGTACAATGCATACATACATACATACATACAAATATTTCAAGCAGAGGCATTAATGCCCTTCTAGTCTGCCAATACACGAAAACAGTTGTTCCCATAATAAGTGTCTAGGCTGTTCTTAAAATATAAATATAAATATATAAATGTGTGAAATCGATGTAATAAATATAATAAATATGTATATGTAAATATAGATGTATAAATAAATGCAATTTTTCTGCTTGGAACATTTGAACATTGTCGTGCTGTGCTGTCAATAAAAGTTTTTATAATTATACAGCGTTCGAGTTCGTGTTTGTGGATTGGAAAGTTTCTCTGTGGACTAAATAAGTTTTTTTTCATATTGGCCTTTTACACCAAGCTGTGGGACTGCCTTCATTGGATCCTGGTATGGAGATCTGTGGTGATTATTGGTGAAATTTGTTTTTTCTCTGTCATCCATTTTTTACTTATCAGTTGTTTTGCGTTATGGAAGTACAGGATAACTGAGGGGCCTCACAGGTCACTATGAATGAAAAGAGCCTAATAGGTGAGCTTACTAGACTTATACAGACTTTTTCTCAACCTGATAGTGATACACAGGAAACGGAAGTATCTATTCCGTGCGCACAGCCTTCTACGAGTAAGCACACAAACTGTGGCAATCTATACAGACAGCATTTATCAGAGACAAGACCACAACACTCTTTAAATTATCGTGAAGGAAATAGGAACGAGAGGGATGTACCAAACCAAAACAAACAGGATGATTTAGTGTTTTTGGAAAAATACGCGGACATTAATGTTAGCGACTGGCTCACTAGAAGCTTCAGCATTCCTGAGTTGCGTGAGCATGGACATAAAAACAGGACAGTTCTTATGCTGACAAATGTAAGCTACTAAAAAAGTTTATGTTAAAGTATAAAAATCTAAATCTTGATAATTGTTTTTTATCAGAATGTATAAAGAGAAAACAGGTGCCTAAGGGTCTTAGGCTAAACAAATTTCCAAATGACACTATTATGGGTGCATCCCTTTATAAAGAAATTGTGAAAATATTAAACAACTGTAGTTTGGCGATGATGAAAGCCATGATTAATCACAATAATAAGTTAATGGATGAACTGAATGTTAAAAAACAAATAAATAAGTGAAGACCTGTTGTTTACTATTAGAGAATACAAATGTAATTATTTTAGAGTTCTTAATGATGTTGATAACATTTTAGCTAAAACCACAAAAGAAAAATGGCAAAATTGGATAGGGATGAATGGGCTTATGAGCACAAACAAGCCTACCTTTTAGGGCACAAAAATGAACAATTTAGAGACTTTAAGAGAGGAATGTACCCATATGTTAAATACCAGAACCCAAGGTTCCAATACAGAAAACAGCAATACAATAATGATGAACAGAGTGATGGGAGTTTACACAATAACACTAATAATTATAATGAAGATTATAATGAGGTTTATAATGAACAAGATATCCCTTTAGGGCAAGAGGGACCCAGAAGATCAGAATGGATATGGAATCTGCCATCCCACCCAACATATGCACAAGTTACCAACAGATACAACCAGAGGTACCAGAACAACCAACAATTTTGATGGAAAATGGTACTTCAATACTTTTAGATATTAGTGGAGAGACAGAAGACTATGAAACTTATAGTTCCAATGTTTGTAGTGAGGTCATTAAAAAAGAAGACGGAGGTTTTTCTATTTACAATTATACAGATCTTACTATTGAAGATAGACATTTCTCACTGTTCAAGAAGGGTTTTACATTTGTTCCAACAAAAAAGATGGATTTGGCTGAGATTGCTCTAGATATAAAATTATTCAGTAGAAAACTAAACTTAGAAGCTCTAGCATCAGTAAATGAGTCCAATAACAATATGAATAGAGATGATGACGGATTAACAAGGAAGAGTACCTATAACCCCCCCTTACAGACTGACATCAATAATTTTGAAAAAAATAGTTATAAAAGAAATAAGAGATATATACAATCACAACAAAAGTAGGTATGTTAATTTAAATCTTAATTTAGAGGAAAGAAAAACTTTGGAAGAAATTAAACATGAACATGCAGATGTCAGAATTATGAAACCTGACAAAGGGGGAGGGGTAGTACTAATGAACATGTGGACTTATTTTTCTAAAATGATGGACATTTTAAATGTGGGGCGGCCACGGTGGTGCAGTGGTTAGCATTGCTGCCTCACAGCAAGAGGTTCTCCGGTTCGATCCTCGGCTGGGGTGCCTTCTGTGCAGAGTCTGCATGTCCTCCCTGTGGTCGCGTGGGTTTCCTCCGGGTGCTCCGGTTTCCTCCCACATCCCAAAGACATGCTGCAGGTGGATTGGACACTCTAAATTGGCCCTAGGTGTGTGTGTGAGTGTGCCTTCTGTGGAAGGTTGGGCGCCGGGCTGGCAACTCGACACCGTAAAACTCCACTGCCATTCAATGTGCGGACAAGGTGATCCGCTGTGGCGACCCCTAACCGGGAAAAGCCGAAAGAAGAAGAAGAAGATGGACATTTTAAATGTGCAGGGGTGATACACAATCATCTCTAAAAATGAGCTTAATATAGCATACAAGAAAATAGATTTGAAAATAGAAGACAATTTATTACAGGGGTTAATAGACGACAGACTTTATAGGTTTTTTAAGGTTAATAAACCTCTATTACCCATGATGTTTGGTATCCCCAAGATACATAAAGACATAGAAAACCCCCCACTAAGACCTATAGTGACCTCTGATGGATCAAAAACACACCATTGGCTATTTACGTTGACACAAAACTAAAGCCCTTTTATAACCTCTATTCACATATTTTAATTGATTCCTGGGATTTGTTAAAGAAAATTAATACATTACAATACCAATCCAATTATTCTTTTTTAACAGTTGATGTTAAGGACTTATTCTCTGTGATTCCACACGACACAGGTCTTGAGTCGTTTGAGCTTATGTTATTAGAATTTAAATTTTTAAATCAGAATGAGTTTAGACTAATTTTAGAAAACACAGAATTGGTGTTAAAAAATAATTTTATTTATTTTCAAGGGGATATTTTCCAGCAGTTGAACGGCGTAGCTATGGGGGCAGCATGTGCCCCCATTTTCGCAAATGTAGTTATGCTTTATTGGGAATTACACTATGTATTAAACACTCCATTTATGAATTATATAGAAAAATACTATCGTTTTTTGGATGACATACTGATTGTATGGAAAGGTACACAACAAGAAATATCCCATTTTATGGAATACCTAAACAATACTACCCATTTCCTTAGCTTTACACATGAATTCAATATGAACGAAACACACTATCTGGATGTAACCATTCAAAAGGATGATCAAAACAAAAAATATACATCTAGTATTTACAGAAAAGTTTGTTTTTCTAATTCTTACTTGCATTATTGTAGTAACCACCCACCACTGCAAAAGAAAAATATTATTAAGGGACAAATGGTCAGGGTGGCAAGGATGACATCAGAATACACATAATTTATAAAAGAGATGGATTATGTACACAAATTGTTTTTAGAAAGAGGTTATCCAGAAACACTTATTTTATCCTTGAAGAATGAGGTGACCAAGGGAAGGGGTACGAAATATATACCTTTATTAAATTTTGATAGTAATAGTATATGTAGTGAGTTTATAGACAAAGGTGTGGAAGAGGAAATTAATGAAAATAATGAACTTTTGAAAAAAAAGGAAGAGCAAAACACCCTTTTTTTTGTTATGACCTACAATTCCAACACGCAAATGATAAAAAAGGCTATAAATAAGACTTGGAACATCTTTAAAAGTATGCCAAACAAGTTGAACATATTCAATAGACATTTATGCTATAGTTATAGGAAGGGTCCTAATCTCAAAAACATTTTTGAGAAAAATATGCATGAGAATGATGAGAATACAAAGAAAAAAGGAACCTTGAGGTGTGGAAGATGTTCCCAATGTATATTTATAGCAAATACTGATGAATTAACCATTCCTACTATTCCTATAAGTTTTAAAAGTAAACAACATTATACTTGCTATACTCAAGGAATAGTATATTTAGTTTATTGTACCTTCTGTTGGGCTTTCTATGTGGGAAAGTCAGAAAGAATTTTGAGACAAAGAATATACGAACACATGTATGATGTAAATAGAAAGAAAGAAACAAATGCACTTTACAGACATACACTGTCTTGTAATCAGGCTAACTTTAAATTTTGGGTACTGGAAATGTTACCTAGGAACAACAGAGGTAGGGATTGGGAAAATCATTTAACATAAAGAGAATTGATATGGCAGCTGTGCCTGGATGCCAACACACCCCCAGGAATGAATGATTATGTGTCAATGCTACTAGCCCTAAGGTTAAGGGCTAACAAAGTTAAAAATACTAATAAAAATAAAAAGAAAAATTTTAAACAAAATTTTAAATATGGGTCTTAAACTCATTATATAGACACAATCTATTATGTTTTACTAAAAACTGATTTTACAAACTGATCTATATTTATGTTTATGTTTATATTTGTATTTATATTTATATTTATACTTATTTATACATCTATATTTACATATACATATTTATTATATTTATTACATCGATTTCACACATTTATATATTTATATTTATATTTATATGTACATTTGTATTCACTACTATAATTTATTTACAATTTATTACTATTATTACTATTATTATAGATGCTTATTTGTCTATACAGGTATACTTCACTTCATTCTCTTGTATCCAACTCATTCATTGACAACATGGAAAATATTTCTTAAACCACATTATTAACACAATATTAATTTTCCTGTGGTACACTGACTGTCATAATGACTTTATAAGAAGTCTTGTCAAAAGAAGTCTTTTGCATAAGGATTTAAACGACTTAAAAAGTCCTTTGTTTTGCTTTTGGTGCTTTAAATTGTATTTTAATTTTAATTAAGAGATTGAAAACAATTTGAATAATTGATTAATTGAGTTCAGAATTTGTATAAATTAGCAAGCAGGAATATACGTATTATTCTGATGAAGTTTCCTGTTATGGAAATGAATGCGCTAAATCTTTTTGCTTGCAATTTTTCTGCTTGGAACATTTGAACATTGTCGTGCTGTGCTGTCAATAAAAGTTTTTATAATTATACAGCGTTCGAGTTCATGTTTGTGGATTGGAAAGTTTCTCTGTGGACTAAATAAGTTTTTTTCATATTGGCCTTTTACACCAAGCTGTGGGACTGCCTTCATTGGATCCTGGTACGGAGATCTGTGGTGATTATTGGTGAAATTTGTTGTTTTTTCTCCATCATCCATTTTTTACTTATCAGTTGTTCTTAAAATATCTAAACTAGTTCTTGCTTTAAGGCAATTTGGTAGTCTGTTCCATCCATCAGCCTCTCTCTCAGAGAACCAATTAGTGCACGTCTATTCCTATAGAATCCTCTACATAGTGTGCCTGATGATTCTCTACTACTTTTTATAACCCAAACATTCCCAGAGGTAGTCTCCAAATGCCCTATATACCTGAATACAATCTCCTCTTAAATCTATATATGAGGCACTGTGCAAGTTCAGATATTTTAGTCTTTAATAATAACTTAAATTTTCACACCCCGGCAGATGCCTTTGGTATATTTCCGCTGTACTCTTTCTACGCATGCTTGTTTTCTTATAATATTTCCATGTAGTTTCAAGTCTGAACCTTTCCAGTTCTGAAAATAACTTATCCAGTATTAGCTTCTCCATTGTTTTTCCACAACATGAAAGTAGACTAAATGGTCTGTATGACTCTGGGGTTTTTTCTACTCCGCTTTCCCTTAAAGACATGTTTAATAAGCTAATGTCTCAAATCTTGAGGAATCTCCCCATATTTATACAACCTAGTAAATAATAGATATAATGGTACTGTAGGTTCTTGCTGAAGAGTTCAGAGGTCATTATTACTAATGCTGTCTCCTCCCTGCACTATGTTTGGACCCTGTTTACATAGTTCATTTTCAATATAATCTGATTCAGTTTCAGTATCTGAGGTTACCTGGATGTCACTAGGACAACGGATCACCCCCTTTGTGGAGCCAAGCTGTTTTGCACAAGATTTTGTAAATATATCTATAATCTATTGTGTCTGAGAATAAATTTTAGAATCTAAACACAGTTTATCACTTAATATGTTTTTACTCCTTCCACATCTTCTGTATCTATGAAATGGTTTCCTATTATGCTCAATATCTTTATATAAATTTTCACGATCTTGTCTCACACTATGCTTAATTTGTTTGTCTAGCTTGTTTATTTCATTTATCAAAATTGTAGCTTGAACTCTTATTCATTTCTTATATTTTTTGTCTCTCACCTTAATCAGCTATCTTGTTCTTATGGAAATATCTCGCTGGTGTATGCCTAGATCCTGATGTATTTATTTATTTATTTAATATTTGTTAACCGTGAAAGTCCGACTTGGAATGAAGCCAATTTTCAGTGGAGGCCCGGGGAGAAATGTTCCAGATGCATGTTTTTGTAACGTGGGAGGAAACCGGAGCACCCAGGGGAAACACACACGAATGCAGGGAGGATGTGCAGACTCCACACAGGAGGAACTCCAGCTGAGAATCGAACCAGAGAACCTCTTGCTGTGAGGTGAAAACTCAACCACACCACTGTGCCATCCAATGGTAAACATTTTTTATTTTTTGCACTTTGACAATTTCACTTTCAAAACTTTTCACATTCCATCTGCAGTTTTTCCACTGAATGCATCGCTCCAATTAGTTTTATAAAGTGACTGTTTTTCTTCCATATAATCTGTAATTAATCTTCTGTGCATTGATTTAAGTTTCAGTTTGGCAGAATTATCTAGAAACAAATTAATCCTTATAACCCCGTGATTACTACTGGACATCAACGGCAGCAAAATTTTACATGAAGTAGCAGTAATTTCTTTAGGAACACAAACAATGTCTGGCATGTTCTGTTCCCTGGTATATTTTTTTCTTTAAATCTGAAGTAATCGTTGCTCCAGAACATACGCTATGACTAATTTCCTTACTAATTTTTGTTGAATGAATATTATTCCAGCCTGTTTCTGGTAAATTTAAGTCCCCAGCCACTATTATTATTCCTTCCTATGTTTCATGCAAGAAATGTATGAATTCCTCTAGGTCATTAGCACCTGACTTTGGTGGTCTATACACTCCAACAATTGTTATATTTTCCAGGGTTGTCTTTATTCTATGCCCTCAATAACCTAGTGGAACACAGGTAGATAATTCCCTTGCCTTTGACAATTGTGTTGCAACAGTCATTAGGAAATGTTTTTACTTAGTGCAGTTAACTGCAGAAGGTATTTCATAGACATCTAAGGAAGTTCTTTCCACTCTATATTCTGCATTGAACAGACACATTATTGAACAAAATCCCCCACTTTTGAGATATATCTTACTATAGATATCAAGCAACTTGGAAAAATCACTGAGGTTTCTAACTAAAAATATCACAGGCTTAAAGGACAAGAGCTACCAGGAGAGTCTAGAAGCACTGCCCCTTTATTCAGTACCCTATAGGTGGGATCTGTACCTTGCCTTTTTGGCCATTAGGCATCCAGTAGTCCAAGACCTCTTATATCCTCACAAATCAAACAGTCCCACCAGAGCTAGAACTAGGGGGTCTAAACCTACTTCAACAAATAAACAAAACAGAGGGGAGAAGCAGATTTGTCATGCAACACTTAGCCCTTCTCTGGAACAAGTCTCATATCCAAACTGAGCAATGTGACACACTTTCTTAGACATCTGAGTGGTTATCCAAAATTACTCCCGTGGTATGACTGGTCTATTGCTCCTTGAAAAAGGAGGTAAGGTCTAACATTGCATACTGGCAAGACAAAAATGATCACAGTGCCCAGCTGTCTTGTATTTTCTATGATTCTATTATTCATTGTGGAATAATTCAACTAGGGCTAAAAATCTATGCTCTTCTTTTTTTTATAAAGCCAAACTGGTGTATACCCAGGGCTATTAGATTACATATATCATTGTCTATTAGTTCACTTTCCATGCATGCAAATAGTGCTACTAAGACTGATAGGCTTGTAATTCTCATAGTCAATAGAGAAACCACCTTTATGCAAGAGCAGCACAATAGCTGTTGTCCACACCTCACGGGTGTAACCTGTGATATAACTGCTAAAGAGACTCAGGCTGAGGAGATGATGGAGGTGTTTTCCTTCATGTGACTTATCATTTCTCAGCAGACAGCCAAGGATATTGTAAAAATCCATGATATTTTTAATTCTGGAATGTGCCAAAAGGAAGTACCATAGAATGACTTCAGAAAAGAAAATGTGATGACGAATGAGGTAAGAGGCAAAAAAGAGGTAGGTGAGATGAATTTGGAAGATAATTTGTCTGGAAAAATATTAACAATGTCCCTGGTATCAATGAGACAGTGCCATCAGAGATAAGTTCAAGGCTAAATTGTGGTTTATTTCTAAGATTGCTTATATAGCTGAAAATGTTATTGCAACCCTACCTTTGCAGTTGGCTTTGCATCTTGCATTTTCTAATGGTAAACTTGAAGGACTTACCAGCTTTAAACATATATATTTTCTAATTGATTCGGTAAGTGGACCAGTTCTGAACCCTTTTCAGCCACAACCCAGGCCATTTGTTGAAGACAATAACATTCACAATATAGATATCACCATAACAAAACATAGAAATTGCTGAGACATATATAATTTTTACAGAACATCGAACATGAAAAAGCATACTATATACACAGCTCACAAATTGTCCTGAACATCCCATATTGAAAAGTCTGTTTTTAAATTGTAAGCCAGTCAATGCTATTTCAGATAAAGTTATAGGTAAGCAGAAGCTTTTTCTTTTTGCTATAGAGTTTACTGAAGTGGGAGTTCAACCAGACAAGCTGAGTTATAAACTTGCTCTTCTGCTTGTGCCAGATGGGCATGGGTGCCTCAGTTCATCTATCCACTTTGTCTGGCCAAACCAAAATTGAACTTACAACTCATACCAAGTTTCTAGCTATCATCATAGATGTCATGACATGTGACTACCACATTAAGCAAACTATCAGCAAAACGTCCCAAACTTGGC
This sequence comes from Protopterus annectens, assembly GCF_019279795.1. Classification (NCBI taxonomy): domain Eukaryota; kingdom Metazoa; phylum Chordata; order Ceratodontiformes; family Protopteridae; genus Protopterus; species Protopterus annectens. The sequence goes on from NC_056743.1 coordinate 1,690,583,141, forward strand.
ACCCTATGTCAAGCTAAACTTGACTTGACTGACTAAGCTAGGCTACCTATTGCCTCTACTCTAATATTACCCACCCTTCTATATGCTGTTCCTTTTTTTCTCAACTTGAAACCTACCCAACTAGCCATGTTAGAACAATACTACACCAAAATAGCTAAATTTGCAACTGATATGCCTTCTAGATCCCATTATTGCACAGTATAGAACAAACAAATTGGTTAGAATTACCACACACAGGCAGGAAACAGGATCCAAAGTGTTTATTCTTTAGAGCCTCAACTTAACCAGTCTTCAAGAAGTATAGAATACAATAGCAAAACATTCCCCTTAAATACCCTACCCTAATAAAACAATTAAAAACAACAATAAACTAATTAAATCAAATATTTCCAATTAATTTCATTTGCTTGTACAAACATTTTATAAACTGGGGAATAAGAATTTTACAGCATTAGGAAATGTTTCATGTACTACTACAGGTATTATTTATGCTTTATGTTGTCCATGTAATCTAATATATATCGGGAAGACTAAAAGAATGTTTAAACATCGATTACAGGAACATGTCAGAGACATAAAGAAATGTAAAATGGAAAGTTCCATTGCAGTGCATTTTATGCAGTATCATAAAAGTAATTATAAGCTGCTACAGGCTACTATTTTAGATAAAGTTTTTGTTAAGTTAGGGGATGATGAAATGTTAAAGAACAAATTATTATTTAAGAATCTTTATTTATTTTGAAGTATAACACTATGGGTTGACATGGCCTTAATTATGAAATTAATTGGAAATATTTGATTTAATTAGTTTATTGTTGTTTTTAATTGTTTTATTAGGGTTGGATATTTAAGGGGAATGTTTGGCTATTATATTCTATACTTCTTGAAGACTGGTTAAGTCGAGGCTCTAAAGAATAAACACTTTGGATCCTGTTTCCTGCCTGTGTGTGGTATTTCTACTCTTGTGTCTTGCTATTTGGTGGTTTTACAAATTGGTTAGAATTACCTCACTATCTAATTCTGATATAACCAAAAACTGTTCAAAGTCTTATTTTCTAAACTGACAAATGCTAAACACTGAAAACAATAATATAGAACCTTACTCCCCTCATGTAGGGCTCTTCAGTCAACTAACAAATTCTTACTTCACCCAATCAAATCAAACAATACTGCAAGTGACTCACTGTATTCCTCTGATGCATACCTCTCAACTGGCCAGATTTTCGCAGAATGTACAGATTTTTGCCTCGTATATTTAGTTTTTTCCTCATAAAATTTGTGTTTTTCTGACAAATCATTGAGGAAAGAAGTCACTAAATAATGACATGCATTTCAATTTCAAACTTTATATCATTCAGAAAATACATGCTAACACAAAAAAATTATTCTAGCAACTTTCTAAGTCTATAAGAGCAATATTTAAAATCTGTCCTTATTTTGGGGCCTTTACCCCCTCCCCATTATTTTGGGCTTTGTCCAGATTTCTTGCACTAAGAGGTTGAGAGGTATGCTCCCATGTCTCTATTAAGTTTAGAGTTCCATTCCTCTCTTACTCAGACAAGCGAACAACCTGAAATCCTTTAAGCTACTATTGAAACAAACATATAGGCCTCATGGCTTTCCTCACGCACCACACCTGACTAATCCATTTAAACTATCCTTACCCACTTTATCCCATCCTGCAATGAAATGGCTATTTGGCCAGTGTCTTCTGTCTTATTGTGTACTATTATGTCTCCTTGGCCACATGCACTGTTCCCTACTATCCTCAACTTTATATTTTTATGAAAATTTATTCTGCCATGCTCCTACTATTACAAAGTACTATGGGTCTAAACTTTGTCTAAACACTCATTCTGATCTGCTTATGAATGTTTTTCATATCACTGTATTGCCTATATCATAATTATATTATGTGTATGTTGACTATTCATATGTATCATGTCAAAGTTTTTGGTTATTCGCTATTGTGTGCTCAAACAAGCATTGTTTCTTTTTTCATTATTGTCAGCTCAAATGATTTATCACACTACATATGTATATATGTTACTTTCTTTCTGTATTTTGCTGAATTAATTTAGTACCTAATATATGTATTGTTATTTATAAATATATTTTCTTAGATGAAATGTTTATTATATATGTGTTTTTACAGAAGAATTATTTGTCTTATACACAGCTATATATTTTTAAAGAACATATTAATGTGTTTTTAACTTGCGAGCACACTTAACTAATTAATTCATTTAAGTTAATTGATTGTGATTAATCAATTGAATTGCATATAAAAAGGGGGGGGGAGTGTGTAAGGTTTTGTATCTGATGAAGTTCCATTTGTATTGAGTGTGAATAAAGGAAACAAAAGCACTTATAACCTTACCCTGCCTGGTGTCTGGTTCTTTTCAAGGAGAAGGTATCCTGTGACATTTTCTGTTGGATTATTTGCTTTTATGTGTTTTACTACTGTGATATTTCATTCAAACAAAAAAAAAATATTCCTAGTGTTTTGTGTTCATGCCCATAGCTAACACTGATTACCTTCCATGCATTTTTTGTTACTCATTAAAAATATCACAATAGGACTCGGAGTCACTCCAGACACTGGCCTCGTCTGTCTTCATTGCTCCCCCTTATGCTATATCACTTTCTATTTAGTCATCTACCTACATGTTATTATCTCTAGTACTAACTGACAAATGAATGTGAATCCCTGTTTGGCATTTTGGCATTTTGCTCTTGCCTGGATCAAAATTTTATATACCCATTTTTTTCCAAGCGTAACCAACTTGACATTAATGAATATAATTATAACCTCTTCTATTTTTACAAATTTTATTGGGAAAATTAACATTTTTAATTTAACTGATTGGTCTGTTTTATTACAATCTCCATCAAACTCCAGGTTTATATGGCTGATGACTTGTTTGATACACCCTACACAGAGTAAATGGGACCATCTAGTTTGTTTGCCTTATGTTGAATTTCTGGATATTATTCCATGATAATATCAATTAACATTGACTAAGGATGCAATTTTGTACAATATTCTACTGGATTCCAACTTGACTGAAGGTTTCCTTATCAAATCTTGAAACATCTATGGTAGTTGAATAAATGGACTTAATGAAGATGCTTTTTTATAATGGGCCCCATATCACATTAGAGGATAACATTTGAGTAGCTTCTCTGTGATTCATTGCTGAGGTATTGATAATTCATGCCTTAGTATTAGCCCTGTGTTGTGTTGCAGACTATTGTTCTACAGCCACTGATGTAATTGTGTTGCTTTCCCCTTTTTGTAATGTGATGCCCTCTTGGTCTACCTCTGAGGTTTCTTTTCATTTTGTATTTTGCTCCTTTAGCCATATTTCCTTCCTTATCATTTTTTTCAAAGCTGTCAAAGGCTTCATATTTTTCATAACTATAAGAGCAGATGACAGAATTGTGCCTATGTAGATGCTGGGTGTGATGCATGCCTTGTGTTGTTGGTTATATTGCATAGCCCTGTGATGAAACAGTATCTTGAGGTATGACTAGCTGTATGCTTTGTTCTAGATTACCATTACATGAAAATCAGAAAGAAGCTACTCTCAGATGGTTCCACATAAGCTAATGTACACAAATGCAAGGCTCATCTACAAGAGGCCTGGGAATATCTTCTGTTTGCTGTATGGTGGCATCAATCACATTTATAGCTGGAGAGATTGTTTGACAACTCTGGCCCTCACTTGTTGCTATTGGGTCACCCTTCAGGCCTCTATAATTTAGTGCCCTAGATGGGGCAGGGGTGAGGCTTGTTGTAGCTCAGGTTGCCAGTAGATCTACAAACTCTACTGAGTATACAATGGATGAAGAAACAGACTCCAGGTTTCTCTTCGTCTAGTGTCTATTCAGTAGAGTGAGGACATTCTTACAGGCTGTGACACCCGTGCCGTGGCCCAGCAATCAAGGAGACTCAATCCTTACCACTAACACCAGTGAGGGGCATCCATATAGGGAAAGGATAATAAATACACACACAATAAAGTACAATTTCCCTTAAGAGCACATAGAGATCACAGTCAACCTGGTGCTTGTTTTCCCCTTTCTCTCCAGGTCCCCAATCAGACTCCCCACTGACACAGCTATAGAGTCCAGATCTGAGCCTAGTGGTGGGCAAGCTAAAAACCTCCAGCACCCTGTCTGTCCAACCAGTGCTTCGTGTCCCTGCCCGGGTAGCTGACACACACACACTTTCAGATAAGAATTATATACAACCATACAGGCACTTCTGGGCAAGCTGGCACAGATTCTCCAGCTGTGCCCCTTTCTGACCAGACTATACGGTAGTACCAGCTGCCACAACCCACTAATATTTATCAGCTACTCAAAGGCCCTTATTAAAGGGTGTCCAATTATTACTGTGCAATATTATTATTATTATCCAAATGGTAAGTGCAACCTAATAGTCAAAACTTATTTGGAGTGACTTGGTACAGTACCACTATATACATGCAATGTACTCTTAGCTTAAATTAACTCTAAATAAAACAGCCACAGTTAAAAATATTTAATAATAAATAATAAAAACACAAAACAATACTTCTTAGTACACAGTGCTAGTCAAGAGTTCAGACATCATAGAGAAATACTTAAAATAATAGCGTAGAAAAGTTCTGACATCACAGAAAAACAAACTAGTCTAATCTTCCTATTTCCTAGCTATATCTAAGAGAAAACACAGTTCTAAATACCTTACATATAGATCAAAGCAGTGCTGGTGGTGTTGGATGTTCTCAAGACAAAATGCTCTGAGCTCTCTGATTCTCTCTCTTAAAATTGATAACACAGAGCTGCTTCACATGACATCATCCTTCACACTTCTCTGGTGTTCCCAGGCTAACAGAAACTACATTTACATTCTTTACACCTGGTCAGAAACCAGAGCAGTGAAGGACATTTATATATGCAAATTCTAGCCATTAACTCTGATCTTAAAACAATAGGCAGGATGCCTCTCGCTAGACATATCATCTCCGAATTTTGACTTCAAAGACAGTCATGAAATGCTTGACTTAGCTTTCTTACAGCAGAGTGCACTGTTGTTACATTTTTGAAGTTCAATATCCAATGCAGTCTTTTCACATTTAAGAGAACAAGCCTGTGGCTTACATTAATATTTACAAATGACAGAATTATCTATAAAATTCTATTTGGCTAGGCTGGCAGCCTTCACCTATCTTCACATGGGCATTCACGGCTTTTCTAATCAACTCTGTTTTGTGTTTGTAGAATGGGTTAGCCCTGAATGAATTCAGTATCAGAGTAGTCAAAAAGTCATTGGCTCTAACAAAAAAAATTCTTACATATTTTGACATGATTCAAGTTTGTTTGAGGAACTTTTTTCTTGCCCACTAACAAAGTCATATTCTGAACTTGATATTCCATCAGGGTTTGTCATTATCTAACTTGGTATTCAGTCTCGTGGTCTAATGACTGCCTGTTCCACTTTGATGCTATGATCCCTATATAATTTAAAGAGGGATGATGATGATGATGATGATGATGATGAAGAACTCTATACCTATCCTTTCAACTTCAGCAGATCATTTCAAAGACCAGCACAAACAATCCAGATGAAGTAGTTTTTAACTATAATAGGTTATTACCTGCTGATCACGATTTATTTGCCCAACTCATGTGCATCCTACTTCTCTTAAAGACTACAGAAGTGTGCTCTGTTCTTTTAGCAAGATAGAAAGAAAGTTAAAATGCCACCAGAAGCTCTGCGATGCTTAGGACAGGCTTGAACTTCTGATTGTCTTTCTGAAGGCCAAAACATTCACAGTGGCTTATCACTACTATGCAAATGATGTGCAGCTTTACCTCACCTTTACGATGAAGCACCTGGCAAGAATAAATTCTCTTGTGGAAAAATGGGTGCCAGACATCTATGGCTAATTCATAATCAGCTGAAACTAAGTACTTCTAATACTAAAGCTTCAGACATTCCTGCCACATTACAGGATTATATGCCTCATTCTTTCTGTCTTATATGATCTACAATAGAAAAGGGCTGGGATTTGTTTTGAGAGTGTCAAATCTCACTGTGATTCCCAATAATCAGCTAACATTTTGTAAGCTGTAGACCAGTTCTCTCCCAATCCTCGACAAATATAGCCCAGACTAAGCACTTAATATCTGCTATACACTGGTCTGTGGTGGTTTATGCTTTGTTCTCTTTGAGTGTTGACCATTGCAGTGCCCTTAATCTGTTGTTCATGGATACATTGATCGTAATGATTCTATTTGGTGCACAGCTGTGTGGCATAATTATTTGTTGGTGCTTCCCTTTCTGCCAACATATTGCAGCCATACTCTGGGAGCTGCACTGTATACCAGTGAGGTTTCATATAGCAATTAAAGTCTTTGTTAAGAGGTCAGTGTTTTTTGTCCTTTGTAACTTTGGTCTTTCTTTCCACAAAGAGGTGAAAGTGCTATATCACATGGACTGGACACTCTGGTGCTGGTGAGAATTCTTAGGACTCAGCCTGATTTCTACAGAGATTGACTCTTAACCATTCAGTTTATCACACCTTAGAAATATATTTCTACAGTGACTTCAGAAGTGGCTCACTTTAGCCTGCTATAACAGGTACATAAAACTCATTTGTTTGACTTACCTTATTCTGATAGACTGCTCAAACTGCCATCCATTTTAGTAATTTGTGCAGTAATATTTTAATGTATTTGCTAATTTCCCTGGTATTTATCTTCATACTATGTAACCAATACTGTGTATTGTTTTTAATTGCATTAATAAGTTTCAGTTCCACTCAAGTCAGTTTCTATTTGTATACATTTTGACTTTGATCAATTCAAGTAGGCAGAGCTTTCAGATCACCAGTGAAAAAAGTCACTTGTGCACTATCTGACTTACTCATTTGAATGAGAAAAACTATCTGCACTCCTCACAAAGAGACATCTCAGTTCTCCGCTTGACATAATATATCATTTTTACTTGAGCTAAAGTCTGAGATCTATGTTATGAACGTTGGCATGTAATTAATTAGTATTATCAAATAATGTGTTCTTTATGCTAAATGCACATTATGTTTTTGCAGCTGTTCAGTTTGAAGGATCCTCCTCTTTTTTTGAGCAATCTTAATTTGTAACCTCACTTGTCATAATTATTTAAAATCTTAAACAGAGCATTGGAAATACAGATTGTTTCAGCAATTAGCCCGCTCACTGCTACGAGTTTATTATATGCTTTCCCAGAACAGCTGCATTTTTCCATAGATGTTGCATGCTTTCACTGGTACAAATAGAGAATAATAATTTATTTTTCATTTGACCTGTGTAATACATCACCCTAAATAATATCTGCAAATTAAACAATATCATATTTAAGTGAGTTTCCATGGTGAGTTATAGCAGTAATGTCTTTCTTACATACAGCATGAGAGACAGAGTTCCTATAGCACTGAGACTGACTAGTTTCAGCCAAAAATACATACATATATATATATATATAGAGAGAGAGAGAGAGAGAGAGAGCAGCTTCAGGTAAAAATATTATGTAGTCTGCAACATGGTTCTTTGTGTCAATGAAGCATGACATCTGTCACATTTTAATTATTGATGTGAATTATATTAGTGTTTTACACCTGTAGACATTCTGAATACTCTTGTAGGTATTACAGTCTGGTCTGCCTTCCCCACTGCAGTAATCATGTATACTATAAAGCATTTTAGGAAATCTGTGATGTCATTCATTAATGTTCCAATGCTCTTGGATTAGCAACTGCAGAACTGTTTAGTACACCAATAAAAAACAAAACAGCATCCTAAAGTGTTAAAATATTTTATCCATCCATCCACAATCTCTTTTTCCATTTTTGCACATGGGGTCAGGATGTCACTTCAACAGTGGCAATCATTTGAAGCCAAGGTTTTCACCACCGGGTGGTTAACCCTGACTCAGCTGTTCTTCCATACCACTAACTCACATGCTCACACTCCAGTATTGCCAATTAAGAGTGCCCAATCCACTTACTGTATGGCTTTGGAATGTGGAAAGAAACTGGAGTACCCAGAGGAAACCCATGCAAAGACAGAGAGGACATGCAGACTCTACACAAAAAGCACCCCAGCCAAGAATCAAACCAGGGAACCTCATCACCACTGTATACTTGAAGCACCCACAGGAGTATCCACAAAATTCGGAAGTCAATATACTATAATGGGAACACATAATGAGATACTGGTAGAGATCTGCAGAGATGCAAAACTAAAAGAATATGAATAAGCATTTAAAATTCGATTGTTATAGGGAACCTCAGCCTAAAATTTCAGCATAGTTGCCTGATAATTTAAATATCTTTATCACATGTCCAGTTCCCAAGCCTGCCATTGGAGTATGCATGTCCTACTTGTATCTGTTTTTTTTAATATATACTTTCTGACCCTGTGCCTCCCACCAGACACCATCCATAGATTTGTAAACAGTGGGAATTTCATTCAGTGTTGGGACAAGAGTTATCAATAGGAAGCCATTGTCCAGGTAGCCATGAAGGAGCTGTCTGCACACACCAACATCTTCGTAATGAAGGCTTTTGCAATAGGCCTATCCCTATCCTGGGTGAGTACAAGTGAATTCTATGTCATCACAGAGGTCTGCAGCATCCTCTCCTTGATAGTGCATGCTTCCACACACCCACACTGAAGTCAACCACTAAGCGCTGAATTGAAGAGACTAAGTCCCCCCCCAGGACATGCATTTGCATTTCTGTGGCTTCTCTGAAGTATCATGGCAGTTGCTCCACCCAACACGTTAAAATGCAGAACTCATCTTCCTTTGCCAGCTGCATCAAGCACCCAACCTGCTAGTCGAACTTTATTTACCTAGGTTATAGTGGCTCAGGTAACTGTCTTTGTGGGTTTTGCCAGAGACACTGGTTTCCTCCTGCATCATGGACATGCTGAAATGTTGGACTGGATATCCTCCACATCTCTCTTAGATGTGATAGTGATATTCATGTGATTGTCTGCATGCGATCTACAAAGTACTGCCAGGTTTAGTTTAATTTCATACCTCTCAACTGTCCATAATTTTACAGAACATCCAGATTTTTGTCTCATATTTTTGATTTGTAAAATTTTTAGTTTTCTGGCAAAACATTGAGAACTGCAGTCACTAAATAATGCCAAATATTTAAATTTCACATCCATCCATCCATCCATCCTCAACCCCTTTTCCCATTTTGCACATGGGGTCGAGGTATCACTTCAGCAGTGACAGTCATCTCGAGCCAAGGTTTACACCATCAGGTGGCTAGCCCTGCCATGATAGTTCATTCATAGCACTCACTCGCACACACTTTCTCACCTACGGCCAATTCAGAGTATCCAATCCATTTAAATCCTTCAGCAAATGCATACTAACGTAAACTTTGCTATTAGAGCAACTTACAGAGTTTATTAAAGTGATATTTAAAATATTTTCATATTTTGTGCATTTGTCCCTATATTATGTCTGTCTTTTCCCTAATTTTTCTTGTAAGGGGGTAAGAGCTATGTTACATGCCTTACCCTCACTGTTTGCCAGGATAGACTCTGGCTGCCACATGACCCAGAATGTACTAAGCAAGTATTTGAAAATAAATTAAGTACTGAAATAATTAATGCCATTCTTCCTAGATGTTTAAACTGTAGAGCCCTGAAATGAGTACAGCAGTGTTTGCTATTTGATAGTTCACAACATAGACAGAGCAGTAGATATGTGTGTATGTGCGCTCACGCGCGCGTGTGTGTGTGTGTGTGTGTGTGTGTGTGTGTGTGTGTGTGTGTGTGTGTGTGTGTGTGTGTGTGTGTGTGTGTGTGTGTGTGTATCCACTGGGAGATTGTGATATGCTTATTCTTTCACATACTCTGCTCCTTCTGAATCATTTTCCAATACTCAGTCATGAATCAGGTAGTATAAAAGAATGCCAAATAACACATGAGCAGTACATCTAGTAATGAAGTAGGAACAGCAGGCCTTTCCCAAGACTCCGTAGTGAAATCTTGGCACTCAAAATGCCAAGTGCTGACAAGCCAAAAAAAAAAAACACTCAAAACACAAAAGGGTGAAAATCGCTCTTCTCCTTTAATCTTTTTTTTTGCAGGCAAGCCCCCTGCACCCCCCTAAACTCCCCAAACTTATATATACCAACTCTGAAATCGCCATACCTCAGAAAAAAGGGTATATTCAAGAAACTACATCTCAAACTTAGCATATACAACGCCAATCTTTTGGCCATTCAGTCTTTGCATTTTAAGGCTTGCTCTAGCAGGTCCTGATATTTCAAATGGTTACCTTTTCAACTTTGTAAGCTGCGGTGGTACAGCGGTAGCATTGTTGCCTCACAGCAAGATGTTCTCCTGTTCGATTTTCGGCTGGAGTGCCTTCTGTGTAGAGTCTGCATGCCCTCCCCGTGGTCGAGTGGCCTCCAAAAGACATGCGTGAACCGGCGTGCCTTCGCTGAAGGTTGGGCATTGGGCTGGCAACTCGGCACCATAATAATCTACTGCCAATCATTAGCGGACCAGAGTTCTGCTGTGGCGACCCCTAACCAGGAAAAGAAAAAACCCTTTCAACTTTTTAAAGTAAATGATGCTTCTTGCAAAACTTTTGTGCAGCTAAAACAGTAGTTGTGCATATATTTTGATAGACATGCAGAAATAAGACAAAGAATGCCATGCAAAGAATCAGATCAGGTTACAGGGCCAACGGTAAGCATAAAAATGTCCACATGCTCAGATTCATACATAAGAACATGTAAAGCAAATGAGCAGCAGAAAGGGTCAACACAGGTCAGACTAAATGAAATGCTTGCAGATTGTGATAGATAATGCAGATTTCTGTGGCAAATTTTAAACAAGCATTAAACAGCCAAAAGGGAAGTGATGAACTGGATGTTTAAAAATGTAGCATAGCAATAAAAATGCTGTCCAGTCAGTGCCTTCAATAGCATATAGACTAACAGACGAATGTTCGATGGGGACAGCAGGCACAAGTGTATCACTACAATATGGGCAAGGATGTGGTGCCTGATCTCCAGCTAGAAAACTGGAAGGTAACCAACTACATGATAAAGACAGAAATTTTAAAAGAAAAGGTGTGCATACCACATGGAAAGGAAGTATCACTGAATGAAAGCCAATGTCAATGACTCAACAGGTAGCCGATTCACCTTTGATACTAGAGCTGAAGGTTATTCTTATGCCAGGTGTGTGCTGGACAATGACTGGAGAATGCTGCAAACCTGGTGTCCATTAGTCAGTATGTGTACCAACATGGGCATCCCTGAAAATAACACAAACACTTGGTAGAGAAAACCACTTTATAAAGCAAAGCTTTCGGGCAGAACCCTTCTTCAAATACAGAATATAAAATGGTAATGAACATAAATTTAAGTTTAGGGTGATTGACATTGTATATCCTACATTAAGGGGTAGTGATATTAACAATCCGTTAGAGACTAAGGAATATGAAAGGATATTGAGATTTGCTGCTGATTCACCACCAGGTTTGAACAGCATGGTTAGCCTTAAACCAATATTAGTTAAACTACAAAATACCAAATTGTGATGTAATTGTTCATGAATTATGTATGTTATATAGAATAGACTCTTATGCTCTAGTTTTATAATATATTTTATATTCTGTATTTTATTTTTGTGTTGTCACATGATTTTTTGGCTGCTGATCATGTGACTGATGACCTGTATTTAAAGTGTGAAATGTTTGATGCTATGTTTTAGTATTGAAGAAGGGTTCTGCCCGAAAGCTTTGCTTTATAAAGTGGTTTTCTCTACCAAGTGTTTGTGTTATATCAGTTTTTGCAGCTTGTTTTTTCTTGTCTGACATAGTTGCTGCTACTGGGAATTCCTATAAGGGTCTATCTCGCAGCCTTGCTAGCTTTGATATGGCAACTTTAATGAAAATGAACTCTGTTAAGTCTCTTATTAACATTGAGATTAATCCGTTACTACAGTTCGCTGAAACAGTATGTCCTGCTACTGGGAGTGTTATTCCACCTGCTTCTGAGAGCATTGCTGAGTTTAATAAGGCTCTGCAGTTGCTTGAAAGGAAAGTGAGTGCATTTAAGCGTTTACAATGGCAACGCTTTAGCTTCCTGGCTTATGTGGAGAGAGGAATTGTCCCACGAGGGCTGAGAATTCTTAAAATGCCCTCTTATGGCAACACTTACCCAGAACTGTTGAAAAAATGGCAGCAGCTTAATATTAAGCTGAGTTTGGACTATATGTGTTTGATGAATGACTTTTTTCTCACTATAGAGGAGGACTACAGAAAAGAAATCCTTACCTTAGAAAATAATATAGTGGAAATGCCTGTTTTTTCTACTATGGTTGATAGTTACCAACAAATGCTTGATAGATTGCAGGCATTTGATTGTCGTATGGAAGCGACCAAAAAACAGAAGCTAACGCGTGACATCAGTGACTTTCAGAGAGGTAATATCTTCTCTTGGCCGAAAACAGACCATATTCCCTATGCTAACCACAAAAGAGTTTCCCAAAGAGAGGCCTTGGATACTCTAGATAATTTTCATGAGATAACACCAGCTTTGAAAGCTCCTTTAAAGCTGGTTATGGAAGTGGCGCCCCCGCCGATATTACAGGATGAACCTGTCCAAGTGACATCATCTCCTCTTGCAGCATGCGCTAGCACGCATTCTGAAGTGAAACAGAAACAAGATGGCAATGACAACGCCGTAGCTGCTATTGGGAAGAAGTCTCAACAGCTTACTATTAATATAGCGCATAAGCGCTTTCACCTAGAACATCCTGAGTCCGTTATGGAGAGGTCTCCGAAACAGAGAGGATTGCCAATGGGGCAGGCGATAAATTCAAGTAAACGAAAGAGTGAGAGCCCTTTAGGGCTGAACAAAATAAGCTGCAAATAACAAATGGTACGTTGAATCTCTCTAAGTTTATTCTACAGGAAGCCCATTATTCTTTTCTGTGTAAAGGGCTTAACTATATACCTACTAGCAGTGACAGTTTGGTGTCTGCGCTCACAGACTTGAAATTATTTTCTAGAAATGTTAACCTGAGACTTTTGTTTGGTGACTCTGCTACTGTTGTAGGGCAGTGTAAACGACGTAGTACTTTTGTACCAGTTAGTGTACCTATCGTGAAGGCATTTCATGACATTTGTGAATCTCAAATTAGAACTCTATATTCTAATATTGTGAAGAAAAGGACTTATAATTTGACATTCCATGAACATAAAGCGCTAAAGAGTTTACAATTATGTGATGATGTTATTATTAAGCAAGCAGACAAGGGTGGTGTGGTTGTTTTAATGGACCGAAAAGATTATATGTCAGCAGTGTCTGTATTACTTGAAGACAGCACAGCATTTAAGACTATTACAACTTTAGAAGTCAGAAAGTGTATTACCTATGTGAATATGGTTATTTATGAATTACAGCTGAATGGTGATATTAGTCTAGATCTGTTTCATTATTTTACTGTTTCATGCCCTGTCATTCCACATTTATACGGTATCCCTAAAATTCATAAATCTATGATGAATCCACCGATGAGACCTATTGTGTCAGGTGGCGGTTGGATAACCGAACTAATTTCCATATATCTACAAAGACAGTTACAACCTTACTTGCCTCATTGTGATACTATTTTATGGGATACATCAGATTTATTGTGTAAGCTGCAGCTATGGCATAATAGTATTAATGAGGCATTAGATAAGTGTAAGTATTATTTTGTAACACTAGATATTACCTCCCTTTTTACTGTCATTCCAAATGACATTGGGCTTGAATTGTTGAGAGAATTTTTAGTCTCACAACCTAATCCAAATATTAGACACAGAAAATATTTGCTGTCTTATGGATGTAATATTGAAAAATAATATATTTTTGTTTAATGACACTCTGTTCCTTCAGCTCACTGGGGTAGCTATGGGTACCTCGGTAGCCAACACATATGCCAACTTGGTCCTTTATCAATGGGAAAAGAATCATATATATAATGAAAGTAATCCTTTTGTTGATAAAATTTGTTTTTTCCAACGTTTTGTGGATGATTGCTTTATGATATGGGGTGGTACGTTGGATGAGTTAAATGCATTTCTGACCTATTTGAATTCAACTACAAGTTTTTTAAAATTTTAAATGGAAACATCTGATAACACTATAGTTTTTTTAGATGTTAGGTTACAGATGCATGAAGGCGTTTTACATACTAGTTTACATAGGAAAGATGTTTATTCTGGTAGATACACGCATTTTGGTAGCATGCATGCACCGCATATATTTAAAGGCATTGTTAAGTCTCAGTTTAGTAGAGTAAGCAGGTTAAACACTGATGACACTGTTTTCTCCTGGCAATTGGAGGATATGATAAAAGATTTTATATCTAGTGGATATGATGAGCATCTTCTATCTGGTTTGAAACATAATGTGATGATAGACAGAAAGACATGCTTGAAACCAACCTTTTTAGAAGGTTTGGCCGATACAAGTGATGACAATGTAAGGAATAAATCTGAGACAGCCATTAGATATATTACTTCGTTTAATGTAAAGTCAGGTCCTATCAAACAAATTATATTTAACAATTGGGCCATTCTTATGGCCTCTGATGAGTTGAAGGCTATCTTGGGTGATAAACCACGCTTTGCATATAGAAATATGAAGACACTTAAGAGCATGTTATGTTATAAGGACTTTAGTAGATCCATGCACGTACCCTTTTCAGTGAATTGTGGCACTATTAAGTGTTTTAATTGTATGTGTTGTGCTGATATTCTTAGTAATGATAGTGACACTTTTATACATCCCACTCATGGCAATGTTTTTAAGTTTAAAGTATCAGCCACTTGTACTACATCTTCTGTGGTCTATTTGGCTACATGTGTCTCCTGTCCTTCGTTTTATGTGGGTAAGACTACCCGTAAATTGAAGGAGCGTATTACTGAACATAAATCGGAGATTAGGAGATGCTATGATAAGAATGCCTTATATAAACATATATCTATTTTTGGTAATGAACATAAATTTAAGTTTAGGGTGATTGACATTGTATATCCTACATTAAGGGGTAGTGATATTAACAATCCGTTAGAGACTAAGGAATATGAATGGATATTGAGATTTGCTGCTGATTCACCACCAGGTTTGAACAGCATGGTTAGTATAAACCAATATTAGTTAAACTACAAAATACCAAATTGTGATGTAATTGTTCATGAATTATGTATGTTATATAGAATAGACTCTTATGCTCTAGTTTTATAATATATTTTATATTCTGTATTTTATTTTTGTGTTGTCACATGATTTTTTGGCTGCTGATCATGTGACTGATGACCTGTATTTAAAGTGTGAAATGTTTGATGCTATGTTTTAGTATTGAAGAAGGGTTCTGCCCGAAAGCTTTGCTTTATAAAGTGGTTTTCTCTACCAAGTGTTTGTGTTATATCAGTTTTTGCAGCTTGTTTTTTCTTGTCATCCCTGAAAATAAGCCAGATGGCTAGGAGGACTAACCTAGTCAACAAAATCTACATAGATACAGTCACATATATATATATATATATATATATATATATATATATATATATATATATATATATATATATACATAGAAACTAAAATAATTTAAAAATAAATCAGGCACACATACAGTAATTCTTATTCTGGATAGAAGAACATGTTGGTTAAGTTCAAACTACAACTTAAAACAGTAGGTGAGGAAACTGGCAGACTAGACAGACCAGTCAGAGGTGTTGCATTAATCTATTCCAATCTACTTACCTTAATTCCCCTACCAAACCCCATTCCTAAATTCGCCAATGCAGATCTAACAGTCGGTCGATTAAAAATGAACAATCACAAAAGCCTCTGTATCATCGCCCTTTATATCCCACCCGGAAATAACGTCTCAACCCTTGAAGACATACTCCAATGGGCCTCAGCTGAAATTAACCTTGAAACGTATATACTAGGCGATGTAAATAGTGATTGGAATAAAATCACCAGTCCCATGCCCTCCCTGTCCATTAACCTCTTTAACTTTACTCAAGTAATCCACTCCATCACCAGACCCAATAAAACAAATCCCCCAGGATACACTCTTGATTGGATCTTAGTCACCCATCCAAATAAAATTACCAACTCTGGCACCATCCCTGACTCTATTAGTGACCACCTCCCAGCTTTAATTTATCGTGCAACCACCTCCCATCCACACCAACATCAATATATTCAGACCTGCAACCTTAGTAAATTTGACCCTAAAACCTTCTCTAACTATCTCAAACAAATGAATTGGAACATTCTAAAAACCCTTCCACTTGATAAAGCCAAAGACCACTGTAATTCTACTTTCCTAGATGCTCTAAATTCCCTTGCTCCACCAAGAAAAAAAAGAATAAAAACTATAACTGCCCCTTGGCTAACTAAAGAAACAAAGCAAATTATGCATCAAAGAGACAAATCCTGGAAGCTTTACCAAAAGAATAAACTTCCCAAAACCTTTCTTTAATATACACAACTCCGTAACTTTGCAAAAAAACAAATTTTCAAAGACTAAAATCCTACTACACTAAGCTCCAGTCCAACCATCCCCAAAACCCTAGGCTTTATTGGAACTCCATAAACTTACTCCTCAACCCAGGCTCCAAAAATAACCCCTGTCCGGACCCAAGTAAATCTGACCTTGAATTAGCCTCACTATTCAACTCTTTCTTTATAGAGTCAATATCCGAACTAACAAAAACTTTTCCCAACAACAACCCATCTCTCCTACATTCCACCTCATCTAAGTCCCCAAATAATTTCTCTCCTATGTTTGAGCTTAAACCTGTCTCCACTAACTACATAAAAAGACTTATATCCAAACTTAAACCCTGCTCCAAAGCACCTGACAACATCCCCTCTTCTTTTCTCAAGTCTTCTGCCAATGGTATAGCTCTCCCAATTAGTATCCTAATTAATAGATATATAAAGGAATCCTATGTCCCTAAACTCTGGCATTCCACCTTTATTCTTCCTCTTCACAAGGGAGGCAAAAACACTAACATTTCAAACTTTTGCCCTATAGCTCTTCTCACTCCAATCTCCAAAATCCTAGCAAAATGCATCCACCTCCAACTTATGCCTTTTCTGACTAAAAATCAACTTCCTACCCCTACCCAACATGGCTTCCGACCAGGACATAGCACCATAACAGCTCTACTCTCATTCTGTCAATCAAGCCCGAAATTCTGGGAACTTAGTATCCACAGTGATCCTAGATCTCTCTAAAGCATTCAATACTGTTTCTCATAAGCACCTTCTAAGTCATCTATCAAACCTAAATCTCTCCCAATACACACTCTCCTAGTTCGTAAGCTATCTGTAAGATAGATATCAGGCTGTGAAATGGAAAAAGGCACCTCACCTTTCTTACCCACTCCTATCGGAGTACCACAGGAGTCCATCCTTGAACCAATGCTGTTTAAAATCTTTATCAAAAACTTTCACTCTGCTATTCCTAATGCCAAAGTCATCCAATATGCAGATGACTCTACACTTGTCTGGTTCATAGGTTCATAGGTTGGTACTAGGCTATTGGCCCTAGGGCCTATACAAGCCTAGCCATAACAATTCCCTGGCTATTTCTTCCCACACTATTTACTTCCGTGGACCCCTGTCTAGCAGGGCAACTGACATGATCCCTGGGGTGAATTTACTTTCTCCCATCCAATCATCAAGGTTCTTTTTGAAGAGGGCCAAAGAGGTGTTCTGCTTGACATGTATGGGCAGTCTATACCAGAGTCTGGGGAGTCTGGGTCAGGAACCTATCCCTCCAGCACGTTTTGTTTATTGTGATGACAAGGTTTAGATCCTTGGAGCATGTGGCTCTGAGGGATTGGGATTTCTTTAAGTGTAGCACGTTCAACAGCTTTGGGTTTGACATGGCCTTGTATGTTAAGCAGAGATCGCTTCGGAGTAGATGATATGCGACAGAGTATAGCTGGAGCTTTTTAAGCTGGTCAGCATAGGGCATCTGCTTTAGGCCTGTGATTCTTTTAGTGAGGTATTTCTGTTGTTGCAGATGTCTTGAGAGGTACATACCAAATGGGGCGTTGTATTCTATAATGGGTCTAATGAGGGATGAGTACAGTGGGACAATGACCTCCTTTTTTCTGGATGAAAAGCCCTTAGTGATGAGGTGTGCTACACAGAAGGATTTCTTGACTGTTGTGGAGATGTGGTTATTGAAGGTGAGACCACTGCCCACCTGTGTCCCTAAGTCTCTTATCACACTTTTGGTGTTTAGTGTACTGCCACCTATGTGGTAGTTCACAGGTACATGTTTTTTCCTAAAGGGGATAACTATACATTTCTTGGCATTGAGCTTGAGCCCATCACTCTGGCAACCAAGCATCTGTTTCTGTAAGGCCCTTTTGTAGAGTATCCACATCATTTGGGGATTCAATAATGGCTCCCAGTTTGCAGTCATCTGCGAACTTTGTTAGCCAGAGTCCCTTAGTGTTGGCCTGTACTTCAGAGAAGTAGATGCCAAACAAGAGAGGTCCCAGGACTGAACCCTGAGGTACTCCACTTGTCACTTGTCTAGAGCTGGATTTGGAGTCAGCTACTTTTACAGTGTGGGTTCTGTCAGTAAGCCAGTTAGCAACCCATCAAGTGACATAGGGATTAATGCCCAGCTTAGTAAGTTTATCTGTTATTCCAGAGAGGGGGATGGTGTCAAAGGCCTTGGTGAGGTTGAGATAGGCTGTGTGGACTGCCTTACCCTCGTCCACAGCTCTGGAGATTGATTCGAAGAAGTCAATCAGATTCAGGAGACAAGATCTGCCCTTTACGAACCCAAACTGGGTGGGATCCAGTGTATGAAGGTTGCCAATGTCTTTGTTTATAAGTTCCATGATAATACGTTCCATGGCCTTGCAGATCAGGCTCTTCAGACTGATGGGGTGGTAGTTCCCGGGATCCAAGGTGGATCCCCCTTGTGGAGTGGGATAACTGTAGCTGTGCACCACTCAGTGGGCACGAAGCCTGAGGTGAGGGTATGATTAAACATGACAGTTAGGTGAGGTGCCAGTTCATTTTGTAGTTCATGTAGTACACAGTCTGGGATATTATCTGGTCCCATGGATGCTGTATTCTTAGCTTTGGAGAGTGCATTTTTTACTTGTGTGGCCGTTACTACTGGAATTTGGCAATCTTCCAGATGAGATGGGCCATTTAGGGGGTGAAAGGGTGGTGAAGTTGGCACTGAATTGATCTGCCAGGAAATTGGCAGTATCCTTGGGATCAGTATATTTAATGCCATTCTGTTGTAGCTCAGAGATATGAGCATTGCCATTTAGATTATTGACATAGTTATAGAATGCCTTGTGGTTGTCTTTGGAATCTTTGGCAATTTTATTTTCGTAACTAGCTTTGGAGGATTTTATGAGGGATCTCAGCTTCTTACTGAGGCTGGTAAGGGAGTTTTTTGCATCCTGGGATTTTCCTCTTTTCTGCAACAGTTTCTTCCTTTTGTTGTAAAATTTGCTTATGGCAGGGGACCACCAGATTGGCTTCCTTTTTTGGAGGAGAGCATCTTGGTTTTATTTGGGATGTCACGATTCATGCATGAGTGGAAGTGCTCGTACAGTGCCTTAGTGTAGGACTCAGCAGTCAAACTTTCATTTCCCATCTGCATGGGTGTCATGAAGTTAATAACTTCTGACTTGAGTAGCATGAAGTTGGCTTTGGAGAAGTTTTTTATGGAGGTTTCCTTACTGGGGTGGGGGGGGTGGGATGTGGATGTTAAGGGTGATTAACTTATGGTCTGACCTGACCAATGAGGGGGTGACCATAGGTGTGGAGCATCGATTTCCCATGTTGGTAATGACCAGGTCTAGGATATTGGAGCCCCTGGTGGGACTATGGATTAGTTGATCCAGGGCATTGGAATTTATGAATTCCAAGAACCGTTGGACAAAGGTGTTGGTACACAAGTAGTTTTCTCAGTTAATGGCAGGGTAGTTGAAATCACCCAGTATTAGGGTGTTTGATTGTATATTAATATTTTCCAGTATGTTTAGAAAGGTGTAGTGAGAATCTTGGGGCATGGTGGGGAATCTGTAGCAAGCTACAATTTGGATTGCAGTCTTACCTAGTGTTAGTTGCACCTGAAGAATTTCAGACACATTGTGTTGGGCAACTAACCTGGTGGTGTGAATATCCTTGGTGAATATGGACACTCCTCCACCTTTAGTATTTAGATCCTGGTTTGGTGGCCGATAAATGTGCTAAGAGTTGTAGCCTGGTATTGCAGGGGTGCTCTCTGGATCTTTGAACCAGGTCTCAGTTACTGCACAGATATTGATATTCTCCACTTTTAGGAGTGCCTCAAGAGAGTGCATTTTGAGGTTTAGACTTCTAGCATTGAGTAGCATTACCTTCAGATTTTGCATGCTTGTACCTGTTGCGGTGGTGGTTTTGTCCTTTGAACTTAGCCTAAAAAAGGTGCTATAGGGGTGGCAAGAGCCTTGGTCAGTAACCTGAATCCCAGGCAGGTGCAGACCATCTCTGGCAAAGCATCGTGATCTGTCGATCATGTCGTCCCAGGCAGACAGATACTGGATCCCCTTTGAATGACACCAAAAGCTTAGCCAATTGTTGAAGTAAATCATTTTGTCCTTATATTGTGCTATCATTCTGGGCGAAGGCAGAATGCTACTCAGGGCTAGGGTCATACCTGCCCGGGCTACATGATCTGAGAGCTCTTCCATGTCTCTTTTCATGTAGTCCAGGGAGGTACGTCTCAAGTCATTCACTCCAACATGGACAATGAGTCATATTTGTACTTGTGGAGTGACTTGAGTGCATGAGTTATGTGGCGGATCTTGGCACCTGACAGGCAGCTGACTGTAATATTCTCCTTGTTCAACCTGGCGAGTGGGACATCAGTGTGCCTGACTATAGAGTCACCTATGACTAAAGTGTTAGGTATGTTGTCTTGCCTTAGGGGCTGTTGCTGGGTGGCACAGTGGTGTTGAGAGCTATGTGACACTTTGGTTGTGATTGGTGTTTGTTTGCATTTCAGCTTCGGAGGTCCTTGTTGCTTGGACAGGTTACAGTTAAGGGCCTCTGCATATGTGGTTTTAGTGTTGCTATGTGCGGCTGTTGATGGTGTGAGTTTAAAAAAGCTATGTGTTGCTTGAGGTGTAGTGCGGCTGTTAACCTTCTCCTCATGACTGTCTAGCACAATCTTGGGTGGAGAGAGCTTTGCTTCCAGTTTGGGTATGTAAGTGCATCTCTCACAGGTTGTAGTGTTGGGTGGTAGGAGGAGAGGGTTGTCTGTGTACATGAAGCAATTGCTGCATTGCCCCAGTATGCCCAGATTCACCAGATGGACAGGAGAAATCACTGGAAGCTGACCCTTGGACATGCCTGGTTTGGTGCTTTTTTTTTTGAAAAGTACAGGAGCTGTTTTCCCTTACCTTAGCAAGGTACTTTGCAATTATAGGCTGTTTAGTGCCTATGATTAATTTCTCCTTATTAATAAGGAGAGTTGAGTGCTTGTATCAGTTTAAGGCTTCCTGGTGCTTTCCAGCAGGTATTAGAGCAAGTGCTAGTCACAGGGATGCTTAAAGGTAAGATAAAAAAAAATGGTTTATCCTAAACACTGCAGTGTGCACTAGAGAAGTTAGATGTAAAAGTAGGTAACTTAAGTTTTACCTGTCTAAAAAGGTAAATTTTAGTGGAGAGTCACTATTTTTAAAACAGCAAGATAAATTGAAAGGGGGTGATCACTTTTGTATTCCAGTACTATGGAATACAGTAGAATGGCCAATAAATTTAAATAGTTGAAGGGGAGTGACTTCACAAAATTATATTTTTTGTATTTACTCACACAAGCCAGTGAAAGCAGAGAGGAAATGAGATATATGGTCAATTTAACATAAGAGGCAGGCAACTAAAAAGACAGTGGTATTTAAGAACACAACAGTGACAGGGTGGGGGGGGGGGGGCATATCTGCCTGACTGACAAGAGACAGAGCTGTGGTGTCTTTTGAAGTTTTAATATGCAGTTAAAAGCAGAATAAAAGTAAAACACAAGGTAAAGAAAACAAATCACAGTATTCAAAATATAAAAAGGCAATAAACTAATACAAAATACAACAAATAAAAAGCAAACAAACCTTTCCTTCACAGCAAAGTGTAGCAGAGTCTGGGTGATCATTTCTAATAAAGCATGCCTGCTCTGCCTCTAACCTCTCTGAACTCCTATATAAAACTCAGACTGCCTTCTCAGCTACTGAGATCTGGATGTGCCAAAATTTATTTTCTCTCAATGCTAACAAATCTAAAATACTACTATTCACTCTCTCAAAATCCTTCTCTGTTGATAAAAATTCCTTCCAAGTCCTTAGCCAAAACAATTCTCTGATCAAAATTGTTCCCTTTGACAAACTACTCGGTGTAACTATAGATGAACACCTCAAGTTCGACATCCATATTCAGCTAAATATAAAGAAAACCCACCAAAAACTAGGTATGCTATACAGAAACAATCACTTCCTCTCTACTTCTACCAGTTCCTCTCTACTTCTCTTACCTCCTTCCCTCCCTCCCTTCTGTATGGTACCCCACTACTAACTAACCTATCATCTTCCATCACTTCCAAACTTGAAAGCTGTTATAACAAAATTTCTAAATTTGCCACCAAATTCAAACATTCCATACATCACTGTGTTACCCTCCAATCCCTCAACTGGGTAGAATTCACAAATTACCTGGACTTCTTCCAGCTTACTACAGCACATAGACTAATATTTAATCCAAACAAATGCCCAGCTCGAACCAACATCCTTGCCCCATACACCCCAAACAGAACTCTCAGATCTGAACACCAAAATTTGATTATATCCACAAACCTACATATCCTGTGGGACAACTTCTCCTCTCCTTCTCCTTACGTAGGAATGGAACTCTGTCCCTTCCACACTAAGGACAATGTCAAATACAAACAACTTCAAAACACAGCTTTACACCTACCTCTCCTCCAAATGGAAATGTAGCTGTATTCTCCCTACCTAGAACTCTTTAACAAAAGACCCTGGGAGGGTATCCTCCTGAGTTCCTAAGCACCTTATAGCTGGCTATAACCTTCTATACCTAATTCCCATCTGACCTCTCACACTCTGTTAATATTGTAAATAGCTTTTGACTTTGACTTTGACTTTGTCTGAATTTGTTAAAATGTATCTGCACAATATTTTTCCACTATGGGCAATATTGCTCACACTTTGTATTATTTGATATGTATTTGTAGTTGTACCCTATATTGGACTGCTATCTTTACTGTAATCTGTTTCATGGAGCTTTTCTCCCTGGGCCTCCACTGAAAACGGGCTCTCTGGGCCCAGTGGACTTCCCCGGTAATCAAACTGGAAATAATAATAATAATAATAATAATAATAACAATGATAATAATAATAATAATAATAATAATATACATTAATTTCACTAGCTATATAGTGCAATTTCTCCTTAGAAACTGGTGTGGAATTCAATGCTGGAGAATGCCAGTGGTGACTCTCTTGCAGAGCAGCTAGTCCATTAAGGATCTGCATGGCTAGAAACCTGTTCACCTCAGTGTTTCAGAATAATTTAGCTCTGTGAACAGGGAGATGCATATCCTGAATGCAAGTTGTCTTGTAGCCAGACAACAACAAAGCTCTACTATGTAGATGTCTTGTCAGTCTTGCCTGTTACAGGTTTGTTACTGCATCACCGCTGAGATAAATGAGGAAATGCAATGGACATTGTGTATCTGAATTTAGCACCATCACCCAATGAAGATTCTGGAGAAATGAAAGGGTATATGACGGGGAAAAATAAATGGTGATACAGAAAGGAAATTCAACAGCATGACAAGATGTAGACAGCAAAAGTTAGTGGACAATTCTTGGAGCAAAACAGTAACTATTAAAGTAGCATGGTGTTCAGTGTTAGCATACATTATGTGAAGAACAGCAGGACTTTCTTGTTCACTAGTGGTATCCAACTTTAAGCAGGTGTGATAGGCAGTTAGGTTAGTCACCAGTAAGACCTGGACTGGATTTCATGATGAGTGGATGGGTTGCAAATAAGACTGAGTCAAGCAGAGCAATGGTGAAAGGGCAGTGTTTAAGTCTTACCAGATATCAAATGCCAGGGTACATGAATAAGGGATGGATTCAAGAGGTACAGTAAAGTCATCTTCCCATTTTACCTGCACTGTAAAGAGTCATCAATAATAATAATAATAATAATAATATATTCTGCTCTGGCTGTGATACAGAGAAGGGGAAGTTAGGCTGGTAGATATCACAAGAAGGAGAGATGAGAAGTAGATGTCAGGAACCAAGGGCCTGGGATATAAAACATTATGGTATGCAAAAACTGGGTGAGTTCAGAGAAATATGGAGTATGATATGGATTTACCACATTGTCAGTTAGCATGTGAGTGAAATGACCTGAAATGAACACAAGTAAATAGAAAGGCATTTGTAGCAGATGGAAGATAGTGATGTATACTGATGATATGAAATATTATTTCACTGAGAAGGTAGTGGGGTCATGGAATGCCCTACAAAAGAGAATGGTGAAGAGAAAGTCATCAGAAACATTCCAGTGTGCCTGAGGAAGTACAGACAGAAATATGCCAGGGGAGACAAAGACAATGGCTGCACCACAGTGAACAGCTTCAGTTGACGGACTTGGTAGATCCTGGGCTACCTTCTGCTAGGATCTAAGAACACTTGGAAGCATTTGTGTTGGGTAGCTACAGACTAGGTAAGTTATACACTCATATGATTTGACTGAGTAGAAAATGAGTTACTAAAAGGGAGTAAGAATTAATGCTAACCACCTATGAGCTCTTTGAAGCTAAAGGTTCCCACTGACATGCCCAGCTAGGCTTGGGAAAAAATATTTGTGTGATATGTAGAATGAAATTAAATATCTAGAGCTGTCACCAGGGGTTCAAAAATACAGATGACTGTAAAGTGATGGTCTGCTTCATCTGTTGTTATGAGTTTGAGTTCATTTTCTTAAAATTATGTTATGCTTTTCGTCTTTGCTTTTTTTTCCAGCATATGTTGACAGTTTCTTCTGCCTGTTTCTTAGTTCTCATTTTATGATGCTAGAATGCTGGTAACATTATTTGTGCTAATGAACTAGAAGCAAAATTGAGGGGGAAAAGGAAGAAAGAGTCCATTATTAACATTTTATCTACTGTAATGCCATTCATAAAGTGGTATAAAATATATTTCACATTTGTTTACCGGGAAAGTCTAACTGGACACATGTCCTTTTACAGTGAAGGACCAGGGAGATAAGCTCCAGTAAACAGTAGAAAACATGTTGATAAAATAAATAATACAAAAATATTTCAAGTATCATACCAATACAACAATAGCAGAAAAATGGCAATACAGCATCTAGTGGAAACAATAACAAAAAACGATAGTTGCATTTGGACAAGAAAAGGCAAGTAACTATAGGATGAGGGAAGAGAATGAGGCATGTAGTATGATTTTAGGAGCTTTTTAAATTGTGCTAAGAAGCAGTTAGAGGAAATATTGGATGGACGTTTGTTCCACAGTTTAGGAATAACATTGGAGAAGAGAGATTTTCCAGCTGAGTTGTTAGCTTTGGTGGTCTTTAACAAAACTTTGTTACTAGAGGGGTGGGGTCTAATAGTGGTATATGTTTGTATAATATTGTTGAGAGCAGGGATTTGATCTGGCTGGTGTAGGATTTTGTGGGCAAAGATAACTTGTTTATAATCCAGCAATTGAGGAAGTTCTAGCCAGTTAAGTTGTTTAAGAACAGTGCAGTGATGTGACCTGTGCTAGCATGCATCCATATTAGTGCAGTGAGGTAATATTAAAATATTTCTGGCAATATGTTGCAGCCAATGGCATATCTACTTCTGAACCTGAAATTTGTGGGTTTTAGTCCTAGGTAGGGACCAATGGGATCTGCTGCCTTCTGGATATGATTTTAAACTGAGATCCCTTATTTCTTTCATTATTTATTTATTCTGTTAACCATGGAAGAAGACAGATCCAAAATGACCAATTTAATTCACAGCCTGGGAAGACAGTATTTACACGCACATAACAAGAAACAAGGTACCGTAGATATTAATGACAAAGTTTTCAAATCCACTGTAGAAATCTCTGAGTAAAAACAATATTTAAAGTACATATGAGATTTAAATGTGGTATTCAGTGCAATAACAGACTACACCCTCATCTCTGTGTAGACATTTATAACAAATATTTACAATATTTACAAATGCTAAGGCAAGTAAGCACATGTGCCACTCATGCTGACATCTGCTCGTGTTAAAGAGTGGGGACTGAATATGTGGTGATTCATGTATCTGCTGAATGTGTGCAAGAGCATATGTTAGTGTTTTGTTGGTGTTCAAATAAGCTTAAGGTAGGACAATGTATGGTCAGTGGAAGATAAGTTAATTTTAGGTCTTTAGAAATTGTTACATTACCAGAATTTGAATGCAGTTGGTATTCAGTTTGCTTGATTGCTTCATTGCTTGATTGACAACTTTGATGCAATATTTGCTTAGTTGTTATTATACAGGATTTTGCTGTGAATATGTGTCAGTAAGATAACTGAAGGATGCTGCTGTAAAGGGAATCAGTTTGAACATTTAAATGTTATAGGTTATGCAGAGATGTTCAGTTCAGGGGGAGAGGAGAATGTTGCATAATATTTCTGATCAGTGCCTATCATGTCGTCAGACCTATATGCAATTGCAGGACAGTATCTGTATTTGTCAAGGATATTATTAGGTCATGGCTGATTCATTGGGACACTAGATGTGATCTTGCAGAGGTCTAAATCACCCCAAACAAGACAACTTACTACATTATAGCTAGATACATAACACCCTCTATGTCCCCTTCTGACCATGACAAGTATCAATACTTTAGCTTAAATCCCCATTAAACATAATATCTTTCCATTGAGGAACTTTAACTAGCTGTCAATAAACTGGATGGCATACACTGGTCATGGTTAGCATGTCCAGTGCTTCCTTGGTGATATTCCCTTGTACAGATTGATAATCATCCTACTAGGCAGTCAGAATACTCCTGGTTTTGTCCTCACAGATATTGGACACTTTCTGCACACCTGCATATGTATTATATTCCCTCATTAAATCAGACCATAAACCAGTGACCTTCCCTTTGAAACTGGTGGTACTTTTCTCTGCAAATACATCTGCTTTTGGAGACTGCTCAGAAGCATTTCTACCATTACTTGATAACCTTAATAAATTACACTGTAATCCCCCTCCAACAAATGCCATTCTAAAGACACTGCTTATGGCTTTGACTTCTACTCCGTCATAAATAGTTGTATTGATAAGGTAGTCCTTACTTGCACCAAATTTAATGAAAAATTTAAAAACAAACCACTATGGTGGAAAATCCTTATAAATAAACTATGATAACAAGAAACAGAAATTAGCTAATTCTTCTATGAGGTCTCATTCTATCTATCAGTTTTAAGAGGATACTTAACCATTAGGAAGCTCAAAACTGAATATGACTTTAAAATAGCCAGTGCAACCAAATAAACTGCAAATCTTTCTTTAGCGATGTCAGGAATTTAGAAACTAATACCTGACAGTGTTTGGTGCTAGTCCACATTAATAACACTCTGAACCAAAGGAAGTATCTAATATCATAGCTGACAAAGTTAATGCTAATTTTTTGTAACACACACATTTGCAGCTATGCCACAGATTCCACAGTTCCACCCCCTTTAATTACTGTGGACCAAGTCCTCTCTGCCCTCTCAAAAACAAAGAACACTTAATCCATTGGCCCTGAGAACATACTTGTGAATCTGAATATAAATGTGTCTCTTGTGCAGGGGATAGCTAACTGTTTGCAGATAGAACTCAGGTGAATCATAGGTCCCAGTTCTCCAGTGGTGTACCACAGGCCTCTGTGTTGAGCATCTGCTTCTCAGACTACATTTGCAGAAACCTATAAACCAGATGATGTTATTCGATCTTCTACTGACTCACTCTTACTCTAACTTTGATTAAACTATGCATGTACAATGGTCTAGAACTACATGTGAAAAGATGTTGTATAGTTCGTTTTGGTCCTCAAATAATTCCACATCATATCATACAGGTGATATTCCCTCCAATCAGACATTGAAATAAGGGATCAGGGCACTCTTATTATTGTTGATAATTCCTTATCTTTTGATCATTGTTTCTTATTAGTAGCTCAGAAAGCCATCTATCTGACTCATCTAATATTCAGTGGTATCTCCTAGCAATCCAAAGTAGTTTTAATTCCCCTTTGCTCATCTCTCATAAGACCCATTATTGAATTTATCTAAACATATTGAGGTCTCAGAGATTCCAAACTAGAAAAATCAACAGCCTAAATAGCATTAGTTATCTGGACAGACTTAAAGCCATCTCTTTATATTTCTTCACTCTGGTGATCTGTGCCCAGCTTCTCAAGCCATGAAATACCTGAGATTCCATGATCTCCTGTCCCTTAGCAGAACAAACATCTCCTGAAATACCTAGTTAAAGAAATGAAACCTTCATCAGCAGATGAATAAGACATGTCGGTATGATAAATTCATATATCAATCTAGCTCACACATCTGGAAAAATTTCTACATGTCAAGCAGAGAAGCACCCTTGACACATTCAAGGTAAACCTAGATAATTGGATGGGTAGTCTCAAATCTCTCCTAATCTATCTTGTGTTACTCTACTCAAAACTGGATGGAACTTCAGAATATGGTTATCAAGGCATGTAATGATGTGTAGACAGATGGTCTAGAGCGCAACTATATATACCTATTACTTCGCTAATGTTTTTTTTTTCTAAAGAATAGGCAATAAAGATAATATTGTATTCTAGTTATGGCTGCAGGGCAGTTTTGTCTATTGAAGCCTACTTTCAGGATTAAGGGAGAGAGGAAATTTTGCAGCAACCACACAAGTCACAGTTTTTTTGTTTTGTTTTGTTTTGTTTTGTTTTGTTTTTGCTTTTAAGTTACTGATGTGAATGGACATAGATAAAGTAGGATTCAGAGTTACGCCTGGGCATTAAAGACTGTGACCTGTTCAGTGCTATGACTGTTATGGGTAACAGGGTCAGGAAGAGTCAAGAGACATAAGAAATTTGTCTGACTGAAAAAAAATAGCATACATTTGGTTGTCTTACCATTTAGTGGAAGTTACTTATTTTGCAGCCAGATAGAAGGTTTACCAAGCATTGTTTAATGTTTGCGTTGTGTTGCCATATGTTGGGAGTCAGAGAATGCAAGGTCACCTGCAAAGTAAAATAGATTGAATGGTTTAAGATCAAAAGGGAGATTCTTAATGAAAAGGCTGAAGAAAACAGTGCCTAGAACTGATGGTGGTTAGCTCTAAGTACAAAGGACATGCCTGAAAGGTAACATGAAAAACATTTTATGCTGGGGGAGGTCCAAAACTATAGGAAGCAATATAATGTAAAAACAGTCAGTCAGGGATTTACACCGATGCAGAGGGCAAATGTCAAGTTGCCTTCATTAATGTTAGTTAATTCATTATCATTAAGTATGAGTAAAGTGATTTTGGTGCTTCTTTCTTTTATGAATCCATGTCGGTGTCAGATACAGATATGATATTGCTAAAGATAGTGAGTTTGATGGCTACTGCTTTGTTTGGATGATTGCCAAGGTAAGGTAGACAGGGAAATAAATCTGCACTCAGTAAGTATATTGGCTTCTTGAATTTCATTAAGGGTACATTTATTGCCCATTTCTATTTGCTGAGGAATGTTATTTTTCAGTGAGAAACTGATTATGTTGTCTGTGGGAAACAATTGAACCACCACATACTGTAATAACCCATGAATAGAAGCCATCAATACCAACATGGGTAATAGAAGGTTCACTCCAGGGATCATTCCAGTTGCCCTATTGGATAGGGGCACTGTGAAATAACATTGTGTGGAACAGTGCCTGGGCAATTTTGTTGGGTTAGGCTTGTAAAGGTTCCAGGGCCATTAGCCTAGTATACTCCTATAAACCTATGAACCTATGAACAGTCCCACAGTTTGGGGTAATGGTATTAGCTTTTCTTATAGGCTCATAGGATCATGGGTGTGTACTAGGCTAATGGCCCTGGGGCCTTTACAAGCCTAGCCCATAGGATTACCCTGGCATTGTGCCACCCAACCTTAGTTCCCAGTGCCTCTGTCGAGTAAAGCCACTGGAGTGATCCCTGGGGTGAATTTTCTATTTCCCATCCACTCATCAAGATTTCTCTTGAAGAAGGCCAGTGAGGTGCTCTGCTTGACATGTATGGGATGTCTGTTCCATAGCATGGGCAGTCTCTGGGTAATGAACCTGTCCCTCCAGCATGTTCTGTTGATTGTGGTAATGAGATTGAGGTCTCCAGAGTATGTGGTGCAGAGGGATTGGGATTTCTTTAGATGTAGCATTTCTAACAGAGCTGCGTCAGACATGGCTTTGTATGTCAAGCAGAGATTGCCTCTAAGTAGGCAATATGAGAGTGAGAATATTTGGAGTTTTTTTTAGTCTGTCCATATAGGACAAATGTTTAAGGCCTAGGATCCTCTTTATGAAGCACCTTTGCAGGCTCTCCAGTTGTTGCAGGTGTTTAGTGAGGTACATGCCAAATGGGGCATTGTACTTGATGATTGGCCTAATGATGGAAGAGTAGAGGGAGACAGTGACCTGTTTCTTCCTGGATGCAAAAACCTTAGTAATGAGATGTGTCACATAGAAGAATTTTCTGACCACAGTGGCAATGTGGTGGTCAAAAGAGAGGTTGCTGTCAACCTGTGTTCCCAGATCTCTTATAATGCCGTCTGTGTATAGTGGACTACCATCGATGTGGTAATTCATGGGAACTGGGTTTTTCCCAAAGGGGATGACGACACATTTTTTGGCATTGAGCTTAAAGCCATGGTTCTGACACCAGTTGTTGGTCTCAGTGAGGCCTTTCTGTAGGATGTCAACATCACTCGGGGAGTTAATAATAGCTCCCAACTTGCAGTCGTCTGCTAACTTTGTCAGCCAGAGTCTCTTTGTGTTGGCCTGGACTTCAGAGAAGTAGATACCAAACAGAAGAGGACTCAGGACTGAACCCTGTGGGACTCCACTCGTGACTGGTTGGCAGTCTGACTTGGAGTCAGCTACTTTCACACTGTGGGTTCTACCTGTGAGCCAGTTTGCAACCCACCTAGTGATATAGGGGTTGATGCCTAGCTTAGTGAGTTTTTCTATGATTCCTGAGTGGGGAATGTTATCAAAGGCCTTGGCCAGATCAAGGTAGGCTGTATGAACCACCTTGCCTTCATCCACAGCTCTGGTGACTGACTCAAAGAAATTGACCAAGTTGAGCAGGCATGATCTACCCTTCACAAAACCAAACTGAGTGGGATCCAGAGTTTGTAGATTCCCGATATCCTTGTTTATTAGGTCCATGATGATGTGTTCCATAGCTTTGCATAACAGTCTCGTCAGGCTAATGGGGCGATAGTTCCCAGGGTCTGTAGTCACTCCTCCTTTGTGGAGAGGGATGACTGTAGCAGTGTGCCATTTGGTAGGGAAAAAGCCTGAGGTGAGGCTGTGATTGAACAGGGCACACAGGTGACGTCCAGTTCACTCTGTAGCTCATGTAGAACACAATCATCGATATTGTCAGGTCCCATAGAAGCTGTATTATTTTGGACAGTGCTGTTTTAACCTGTGCAGCAGTAGTACTGGGTGCCTGGCAATCTACTATTATCGTGACTGGTCTCTTGGGGGGTGGGGTAAAGTTGGCACTGAATCTGTTGGCCAGTTTATTGGCAATATCTGTTTGCTCGGTATAGGAGGTACCATTGTACAGTAGCTCAGAGCAAATCTGGGTATCTTTATCTCAAAGTCAGATCTTTTTTAAAATAAAATGGAGGTAGGTAAAGGTCAGATGAAGGGAATGGTGCAGAGGTATGCATTGGTGGCTATGAGACTGAACAGCAAACTCATTAGCAAAATCTTCAGGAGTAAAGGATAGAGGTGGGTTATTTAACATTGACTGAGCTGCAAACATGTTGACATCTTTCTATATATTTATTTGAAAATGGTATGATTGGTGATTTTGTAAATACTGTGCTTTTAGTAATCAGATGGTCATGTTTTTATTTTTGCTGTTGTGATATATTTGTTGTGAACCTTAGCTGAGTTGGTCTCCTTCCAAGATGCAAAGGCAGCAT
Organism: Protopterus annectens; assembly: GCF_019279795.1. Taxonomy (NCBI): domain Eukaryota; kingdom Metazoa; phylum Chordata; order Ceratodontiformes; family Protopteridae; genus Protopterus; species Protopterus annectens. The sequence goes on from NC_056743.1 coordinate 1,690,615,488, forward strand.
CTCCTAGTCTGAGTGGTGAGGGCAGCATCTTTTTCATCCATGACAAATGTGTTGTTTTGCACAGATATTTAATTACTGGGAAATACAGATTTTGGAGCTTGAATAAAGCAGCACATAGTATACATATTACATGATTTACACATGAAGTTTAGTGAAATTCAGTCCAGATGGAGGACCCTAATGCCACACAGAGTACTGTGTATGAGCACAATATTGGCTGTAAAAGTGTTGCAAAATATAAGGGGGCTTAGGGCTTTTGGAGCCACATGAATGTTATTGCACAATAGCCATTAAAGTTTGGTGGGCTGAAATGGATTAAGGCCATCTTATCAAGCTGATTTGCTACTGCTAGATCACAGAAATGTGCTTCTCTTAGTAGTTATGCTGGTCCCTTGTGGTGTTGCTGGTAATGCTGTTCTATTTAGAGTACAGGTAGAAATAAAAAATATTATTTAGAAAAGAGAAAGTGATTTCCTAGGAGATTTAGTCAAAGGTTCTTTTTGATAAAACTGGAGTATGCAGTTTCTAAGCTGTATGTGGATAAGGATATGTATAATGGCTGCCTCTGCTTATTCTGGCATTTAAATAGTCAGAAGCAATGTGTTTATACAATGTTTTGAAATATTACAATCATTATATAACTAATGCTGTATTATTTTAGCTTTTGTATGTCTAATTCCCCATCCAACACTCTCCTCCCAACATAATAAGTTTGACAATAGAAGGTAAATACAGTTAGGCAAAAAAATGTAAGCAATCCAGTTCATATAAAACTGCTAACAGAATTCTTCTGAATGACAAGGGGATGGATTTATCCATATTTAAACCAGATAAGAGTAGGCATCTTATTTTTAACTTGGAAAGTGTGATAAAGTTGGTAAATAAGACTAGTGATTTTGTAAGCCATGTGTCAACACCGCCTTCTAATACATTTTCCCTAGCGCTCTTACATCATGAATACCCATGATGCCCTGTTAGCTTAAACAGCACCAAACAGCAGGATCAAACACAGTAAAGTAATTTTGTTTACATTTCATTTTAGACTACATCAGTATATGCCAGGGCAAGATTTCATAACCTGCATCAGGTCATTAGTAGAAAAAATATTCGGGAGTGGAAAAAGTAGGCAACTTTCTTATTAGATGACTTGCTGAAGATCACAGAAGTAATATTTGTCTTTAAAATCTTATATCTGTGAACCAGAATAATAAAAAAATATGTTTTTATTCAAACAACTTCATGCTTTTTAAACTCTGAAAAGAAACTGCATGGAAAATAGAAATCATTATGAAAGCAACTGTGTATAGAAAGAAAGGAAAAAGTAAAAGGCTCTTTATTTAAACTATGTCTGATGCTGATGTGATTAGCAGTTTAAATGTCTAGAATGTGTGGTTTGCTCTCTGAAAGAAGCATGCCATGTTGATAGACTGTACATGTTTTCACAAAGGCATTTACAGAATTTTACCCTTGGGCAGCTGTTGGTTCTCTAGAGGGATTGTGTTTTTGGTCTCAAGCATTCTTATGGTATTTTTATTTAATGTAATCTTTTGTTAGGCAAGTAAGTGAATTGATCCTTCCAGAACTTTTTTCAGTTGCACCCCAGGCCATAAAGACAAACACATAAAGACAAATACAACATATGTGGCCAATTAAGAGTAGCCTGTCTGCCATCATGTCCATTGGATGTGGAAAGAAGACAGAGTTCTCAAAGAAATGTCATGTAGCCATAAGATCATGTAGACTCCACAGTGACAGTTACTGCAAGTCAGGATAGAAACCTAGACACTAGAGTTGTTAGGTAGAAGTGATACCACAGTGGTAGCATGACACCTAGTGCAACACTTTCCAGCACTTCAGTTCACAAATGTATAATGTAGACCTCCAGCACAAAAGAGAAATAAACTGTGTACTGAACTGGAGATTAGACTAGCTTTTGTTGCCTTTTTACTATTTTTGGTTTTGAATAAGTATTTTTCAAGTTACAGTCCCTTCTAAAATAGTTACATCATCAGTATTGTTTCATCAATAACATTTGCTTACACGTTAAAATTCTGATGCAGGAAGAAGCTTTTGATTGAAACTAAAATACAGTCCCAATGACAGATTTGAACTACTGGACTTGACCACTTTCTTCATTTTTTATATAATCTGCCTGTAAACCCACAAGTCTTACTCAATGATTTAGTTAATTTTGCTGCATGTTTCAGAGCATCTCTAGACTCTCCACTTATGCTGTACTGAGAAGCCCCCAGAAAAGAATAAACATGTATATCTAAGTGAGTCTGGCTTTTTTGGCCTGAGTACATTATCAAAGATATGAATTTTGCATATCTGCCAGAACACTTTAAGGAAGGTTTGAAAATATTTTTTCTATGTGTGTTTTTCTAGGTTCTGTCTGCCTAGGCCCACGGATGTCAGACTATACCTAATATACTTTTTTCACTCTCACAGCTTTTTGTGAACTCTCTCTAATTTGCATTTGTGAACTGGACACAAATACCTTTTGTTGTAGTGTATGATGTCTACAACATTTATTTTCTCTTAAAAACATTTATTTATTTTCCCATGTTCATATTACAGAACAGTCTTGCTTTCACATTTTCTGAGCCTGCCAAATAAGACATCATTTGTGGGTTACCATATACCAAACAGGGGTCTAAAATGAACATCTTTCTTGGTCAAGATACAAAATGTCCGCAAAACCTAAATTAAAATAAAATCTTACAAAGCTGTACACAAAATCTTTGTAAGCCTACTACACTGTTTTTGTAAGGTGCTTCCTTCTCTTTGATGAAAGGGCTTTGTCCCCACACTCTTAAGGCTGGATTCATATACAGCAACACTGACTGCAGCTATCGTGTAAGTGGTGCGACATGCCTCACACACAATACTGCACTATTTGATATTCAGTAAATAACTTTACACTTAGTTTAGAGCCCCAAAACAAGGGTAAATAGTAGAACATGCTAATGAAATCATAAATAGCTGAATTACATGCTAAATAGACAATCCAACATGGCAGTCATTCAGTAACCTATAAAGCAATCGTGTGCAACTAGCCTAGCTATTTGCCTTATAATACAAAACTCTTTGGATTACAGCCATGATTACACTTAGAGAAAAAAAATGTTATGGGTTGTTTGTTGCCATCATTAAACTTTATATACAACAGGATTTAAATCAAGATGCTGTTGTTGGTGCTGCCAGACCTCTGCCAAGAAGGGTGTATATAACCAGTTTGACTTATTATGCACTGTATGACACTGAAAGTACAGCTATTAGGCAGACAGAGAAACAGTAGAGGAAGTATGCAACTTCTTCCATCCTCACCTGCTGCCCAAGCTAAGTGTGGAACATGTTTGAAAAAAAAAGTTAGTTAACTGCTTAGTCCCACATGCAAGTACATATGTGTCCCTAAGATGAAACATTGCTGTGTACAGTAATATCAGTAACAGTGTAAGACTGATGTGTGCAATATCCAGCTATGGACTTTGCCAAATAATGTACATCAAGTATTTCACTTTACATATATTCAGCTGTAAGTAAATGAAAAATGTACAAAGAGCAGGGCGCAGTCATAGTCACTGGCACAGGGTGGTAGGGAGGAATTACATGACAGCAAGCCTAACACCGAAGAAGTGAGCATGAATTATTGAATTGCATTGCATAATTGAAAGTTCTGCAATATATACACCGGAGTTGTCCTCCAGGTCAGAATCAGCATCAATGATTCTGTGTGAACCATCTGCTGAGGTGTCAGGGATCTCTTACAGTGGACAGAAACTCCTCAGTTTCACTCACTGGTGGTTTGTTAGCAGGATCACCCCCCGCCCAGACCCATATATTCCCAGCCAGTTTCACATGCCCTACATATCATGAGCATTATTATGTCACTGGCCCTAAGTCAGATTTTCTGATAAGTATGGCCATGGCCTCCTACACCATTTACATACTTAACCGTCTGCCCCAGATATGGTCATGGGAGTACTTCTTACTTCTGCTGCTTTCTAAGAGAAGAGATGTGCCATAGTACCTGGGTGATAACTCTATTTTCTGTGTCACTGTAGGGCGTTATACACTGTGCAGATGTCTTGGGCACCATAGTCCTGTATAAGTTGAAACATCATCATCATCATCATCATCAGCCCCCTTTTTCCCATGTTTCTACATGGGGTCGGAGTATCGTGATAACTGTCACCAACTCTCTCGATTCAGTGCCACACTCCTGCCTTCTTCAACACTCATGCCTGACTGTCGCAGATCTTCTTTCACACAATCCATCCACCTGTTTGCTGGACATCCTCACTTCCTCTTACCTTCTTCCTGTCTGTCCCAAATCTTCCTCACCAGATTGTTTTCTGCTTTTCTACACATATGCCCAAACCACCGCAATCTGTTCTCTTTGATCTTTTCTGCAATTGGAGCTACTTTGGTTTCTGCTCTTATGTCCTCATTTCTTTGTCTGTCCCACAGTGTGCACCCTATCACCTTTCTCAGGCACTTCATTTCTATCACCTCTAGCTTCTTCATCTGTTCTGCCTTTACTGCCCAGGTTTCTGTACCATACAGTAGTACTGGTTGCACCACTGTCTTGTACACCTTACTTTTCAGCTTCTTTGGCATTCTTCTGTCATAGACTACACCTGATACTCTATGCCAGTTGGTTGCTGCCCCTCTGATTCTAGCTTTGACCTCTTCATTCAGACTACCCTTCTCCTCAACTACTCCTCCCAGATACTTGAAGCTGTTTACCTGTTCCACTATCTTCCCTTCTATCTCTATTCTCAGCTTCATCTGATTTTCCCAATTTGATGCAATTACCACCATCTTATCTGTGCTTAGTTTCATCCCGTGTACCTTCAGATTTGCATTCCATTCTCCTAACCTTTGCTGAAGTCCTAGCTCAGAGTTTCCCTGTACTGCCACATCATCTGCATACAGCAGCATTGTTGATCTTTCCCCTCTAACCTGTTTGTTAATGTAGTCCATCACCAGTATGAACAGCAGTGGGCTCAAAGCTGAACCCTGATGTACACCCACACCCACTGGGAACTCCTCTGTGAGGCTGAACACCATCCATACTTGAGTCATTGGGTCCTTGTACATAGCCTGCATTAATTCTACCAATGTTTCTGGAACTTCAAACCACTAAACCATACTGCCCAGATCAGCTTTCTTGGGACCTTGTCATATGCTTTCTCCAAGTGTAGAAATGCCCAGTTGGACTCACTCCTCATCTCTAGCTTCTCCTCAAGTATCTGTCACCATGCAAACATCATGTCAGTTGTGCTGCATCCTGATCTGAATCCAAACTGCTCATATTCCATCTTACATTCTACTACTCTGCTTATCCGTTTATCAATCGCCCTCTCCAGAACCTTCATGCAATGTGATAGGAGTTTGATGCCTCTGTACTGCCCACAGTTGTGGATGTTCCCTTTGTTCTTGCACACTGGCATAAGTGTGCTTATTGTCCAGTCATCTGGGATATGCCTTTCTCTCCACACTGTTATTAGTACCCTCAGGAGCCATTTCTCCCCTATCTCACCCAGCATCTATCATATCTGCTGTGACCTCATCTGAGCCTGCTGCTTTCCCTGATTTCATCTTCCTTAGTGCTGTTCTTACTTCTTCTAGGGTGGGTTCCTCTTCTTCTCTCATTGTAGGCTGTTTCTGGGGAAGTACAACTCCTGTGGGGTTTTCTTCATTCAGAAGTTGCTGGAAATACTCCTTCCATCTGCCTTTGATATCCTCTGGGCTGGTGTGCAGGTTGTTGCTGGCATCCCATATGAAGAGTGTCTGACTATCTTCTTTATCTTTCTGTCTTTGCCTTGTAACCTGATATAGTTTCTTTGTGCCCCTTACTGAGTCACTTTCCAGAAGTTGGTACGGTACCTCTGATGCCTATTCTTTGTTACTGCAACTTCTTTCTTAGTTGAAACATAAATTTAAAATACACATTTAAGACAGAAGTGATTGTTAACAAAACAAATCCGCATGTGTGAATGTATTCATACATCATATACAAAAGTATTTATTATTTATTTTATGTTTGTTTATCTGGATAGTCAACTGGGTGGGAGACACATTTTCAGTGGAGGCTCAGGGGTAAAAGCCTCACAAGTTACAGAGAATGAACGCAGTTATAAGTATTACAAATATATATATATATATATATATATATATATATATATATATATATATATATTAAGACAAACATGTTAAGAAAAACATCCTTAGCTATTTGAGACAATAATAGCCACAATTATCAACAAGAAAATACTATAGAAATTAAAGCTCCATATTAGTACTCACAAGCAGGGGTGTAGCTAGGATTTTCAAATTTGTACTCACAGCTCTCAAACTGCTACCCCCCTCCCCAGCCAAGCTACGGCCATTCTCGTAATTCACGGTTTGCTCTTTTAGTGTCGATGAAGAGGCATTCGCTGTAATGCCTCTTCAGTAATATAATATAAATTCACTCAAACTCGGTTCCTTGAATTGAAAATTAACCTGAAATGTCAGTTCTTTGAAAAATGCAGCATGGTAGTTGGGGTAGAGAATTTATGCTTTTGTTTTCTGTAACTAAGGTACAGGTTTTGAGCTTGAGTAAATTACTAACCACCTGCTACCCCTAACTAAGATGTTTCATTCACACACACACACCCCTACAGTACCTATCTCTTAGTGCAAGAAATATGGACAAAGCCTAAAATAAACAGGGACAGATATTAAATAATGCTCTCGTGAACTTAGAAAGTTGCTAGAACAGGATTTGTGCTAGTATGAGAAAGTTGCTAGAATAACAGGATTTGTGTTAGTATGAATTTTTCTAAAGGACATGAAGTCTGAAACTCAAATGTCTGTCATTATTTAGCAACTTCAGCCTTCAATGATTTTCTAGAAAATCACAAAATTTATGAGGAACAGACAAAAAATATGGGGCAAAAATCTGGACATTCTGCAAAATTTGGACAGTTGAGAGGCATGCTACCTACCTAACACACACACACACACACACACACACACACACACACACACACACACACACACCTCTCAACCTCTTAGAGCAACAAACTCATAAATAAAACTGAGGCAAAGGCCCAAAAATAAGGACTTTTTTTTAAATATTGCTCTTATAAACTTAGAAAAGATAATAGAAGAGTAGTAGGTCTTGCATTAGTACGAATTTTCTGAAAGGTATGAAATCTGAAACTCATGTCTGCCATTATTTTCTAACTTCAGTCTTTAACAATTTGCCACTAATTTGCCAGAAAACCGCAATTTTATGAAAAACGGACCAAAAATGTGATGCAAAAATATAAAATTGCCAGACAATACAGCTGGGAACCTGTCAAATAAGGGACACCATTTTAATATGAGCACAGTTAACAGAGCAGCTAACAAAATTAGAGAATCTACATGCATTTCTGAAATAAAATAATGTATAACTCTGATCATTACAGTTATTTATAAAAAGTAAACCCTCCACATTTTCTTCCAAAATTGCTATTTTGCGGAGAGATTATTAGGGGGAGAGCAACATTTTCAGCCAAAATTGGGGACAGTTGAGAGGTTTGGATATTCCTAATTCTATAAAGCGATTTATTTGCACATACCTCTCAACCTCTTAATGCAGGAATTCTGGACAAGGCCAACTATATTGGGGGACATACAAACAGTACTAAAAATTGACCTTGTATAAACTTAAGACAGTTGATAGAATATCAGGTCTTGCTTTAGCATGCATTTTTCTGAAGATTATGACGTCTGAAACTTAACATCGGTGATTTAGTGACTTCATTCCTAAATGATTTGCCAGAAAAGTTTTATTTTGCATTTTACAGCACGAACACCAATAAATGTCTGTTAGAAAGCAATGCAGTCTCACAATGAGACTAGACTTAGTATTAAAACTTCTCTGCCCTTGAAACTCACATTCATTGAGACAGCATTGAAACCAACATTCAAAGAAAATACATGTTGCCAGTGGCAGATAAAGATTAACTTTGGGCTGTTTTCAAATCATAGGCCCCTTGCACATGAAACATACACATGCTCTTTGATACACCTTCCATCATAAAAGTCTACTCAAACTTCTACAGTCCACCAGTATCAGTAAATATGCACAATCTCTGAACTAGTAAAAGCCATCTACATAATTCCACATTAGAGAAATCTGTAACTAATGAAGAGGCTGCTGCTAGCAAACAACTTTATATTTCATGGTTTCATCTACAAATAATGTGCCTGTTGCCCTTGAGGAATAAATTGCCTATGTTGCATTAAAACAATGATACGCTAGTAATATTGCAATAGGGAATGGATGGCAAACTGGTAACAGGTTCATAGTTGCTACTAGATATCTTCGCCAAAACAGGCTACAGCATCCACCCCCCTTTTACAACACAGTACAGTATCAGCAATGCATCTACCTACTGTGGGAGAAGAACCCACAGCCTTCTGCATCAAAAGCAAGTACACTACCTGTTGTGCTATTAACAGTACAAGCAGACTCAGCATAAGCAGCACTAAACTTAAGTTCCCCTGCAGCTCTCAGCTCCTTATAAAATGTCGACACTCAGCTGTATCTCTGAACTTTGCAGCACAAGAAATCTGGAAAAAGCCAACATTTATTGGGGGGGGGAGACAAAATCCCAAAAAACAGGGACACATTTTAAACATTGCTTGTATAATTTTGGAAAGTTGCTAGAATAAAATGCTGCATTATTACCATGCATGTCTTGAACCCAGAACCATATGCACTATAGTCAGTGCAACATACCACTATGCTAAATCAGCAGTTTGAAAAATAGGAAGACAAACTTAATGGCTATCATTTAGATAGCTCTCAACCTCTTAGCACAAAAAACCTGGACAAACAAAGCCAATAATGAGGGAATACAAGTTCAGTTCTCACTTCACACTTTAGCACAAACAACCTGGACAAACAACAAAAACAATAATGGGAGAAATACAACTTCAGTTCTCACTTCTCACCATAGCTCACAACCATTATAAAAGCAAATGTGAACAAAGTTCAGAAATGGTGGTGGTTAGAGACTTTAGGCTCTTCTTACCCTGAAGCAAAGGTACAGGGTTTGAGACTGAACACCTATAACCGGCAGGTGTATTATGTGGGGGGCATTGTCACACACACACACACACACACACACACACACACACACACATTTGCCATCAGTTCAAATAATTGCGCTAACGTTTGCCATCAGTTCAAATAATTGTGCTAACGTTTGCCATCAGTTCAAATAATTGCGCTTGTTCAAAGCCTTCACATAATAATTGCGATCATTCAAAGCCAACACATACACTGTTTGCTATCAGTTCAAACTGCCGCTAGCTGGACACACACACAATTGCCTACAATATCTGTTTGCTGCACTTGCACACACTTACTTCAATTGATTGCCTTCCATTTGTGAACACTCTTGCCTTCCAACTCAATGATAATCCATCCATTTGCTTTGTTTCCCGCTCACAGCCAGCCGGACATGATGTGAGCTCACTTCCGACTCCTCCTTAAATGAGCCAGCACCTCCTTAAAAAGGAAGAAATATGTACGTTTGTTTGTTTTTTTTTTTCAAAAAAGCTACCCCCCTTCTAAAAAAGTTGTACTGAAATCAGTACAGTGCGTATGCCTCCCGATGTCCCTGCTCACAAGTAACTACAGAACTCCACCCCCCAAAAATAAAGAAAATGAAAAACAAATATGCAACTTATGTAAAAAGGACAATAGGTATGTAACTGTGTAGTACATTGCAGCATTAACAAAAGCAATGTACACTTTTTACATTACAAATGGCTAAAACTGTTGTTGGATGTCCTCTTGTATGGAGGGCATCAGTTATATATTACTGGCTTAACACATTTTCTGAGTTACAAACGTCAATCCCCTGACCATGCTACTCAGTGATACAAAACTCTTTGGCAATAACTAGTCAGATGGGCATAGAAAAGTGTCCATAATGTCATGTTACATTCTTTACAAACATTTGCAATGGAAAAAATAACTGATAAACATGCCTATGCCACCAGCAAGGGACAAACAATGCAGACAGTAAAGCAATGGATATATTGTGCAATGCAATCCATCAGTAAGGTTGAAATACAGCATTTTGTAAAAAACATCACCATAACTTTGCATCAAGTCAATTATATCATGGAGATTTATGAACTCTATGGATCCAAACCGTCTCCTCTACCATGATACAATTTTCTTGCCTACACAATTGCATTGATATAGTGTAGATTCGCCCACACTGTGAATATGCAAATGAGGTGTGAACTCATTAGCACTCATGAATTCCAAAATCTGAATTAAGTGCAGGGAAAGTAAACATAGTGTAAGGACCAACATGATTGCATGTGTATGCCCCACATCTGAAAGGACAAGTACTGAGATGTGTTACTTGCTAAGGGCTTGCAAGTGTGAGTGATTACTATGAGTACAGGAACAATCAGTGCTCCACAGTCTATCCTTTTTGATGTACACTTATTGAAGAAGAACAGACTTAACACTAAACTCTGGGATTACTTTAACCAAGTTAGGAGAACAATACTCCCAACATTTTATGAGTTGTTTAGGACCATACTTTGTGCCTATAAGCAACAATTCTTCTACAATTCTCAGGATGTATTTTACTCACTGAAACACATATAAACAGCAATGCAAAGAAGATAGCATTGTTGTTAGAAAATCATAAATAAGGGAATGTTGCTCATATAATAAAGAGAAGAAAACAGCTACAGTGTTGTAAATGTTTGTTTTATAGACTGTAAGGAAATATCAGCTCAACTGTTGCTAAGATCATATCCATCCACACTTCTACTGGCAAATTACAAAGGACAGCTTTCAGAGTTTGTTTCTGTTACAGTTTTAATGTAAATTGACACAATCTCACATCTTCCTCATATGTAATCTGTGTTTTCTTTTTCCTCTCATATATCTATAACAAATGCTGATAGTAATCTCAATGATGTGGTGTTAATTCATTAGTTTGATATCAAATCTAGAGAGAGTTCTGTTTGTGTAAACATACTGATGCTTAATTAGCATCTGTTTATGTTGAAAGACAAAAAAGTAAGGTTAACATCAGAAATGTACGTTAAATAAATGTTTCATAATATTTCCCTTATATATTTTTTCATGCATCATTTGTGCTCAATTTTTCCTTGCTCACTCTTGACTGGCAGTGTTTCCTAGCAGTATTTCCTGTCAGGGAGCAACAGTTCACTTCCTAAGACAAAAAATTAAAAATTTAATTTGGAATGCCATCAGTAGTGCAAGTGAGACTGTCAGAAAAGTGCTTTCATCAGCACTCTGGACAGTACAGATTGAAAAATTTCAACTATCACCAAACTATGTCTGTAGCACAAAGTATACATTAAGTGATCTTAGAGAAAAAGGCCACATAATACAAGGTGTAAATCCAGTTTACAGATTTTTTTATGACTGGATTCAGAATGTATATCAATACCCAGTGTCGAATATGAAATGAACAGTCTAAAGTCTGTAATAAATTATAAAAATTTTACCTATAGTCCCTGTGAATTGATGTTACAAATGTGTTTTTGTAAACTCACCTCTTCTCATTATTAATAACTATATATGCTATGGATGTTGTGCCATCTGACATTTTGTAGAGTGTGCTAACAGAAAAGAAGCAAGGTGAGTTATGTGGACATATGTTATATTTGCTGGAGAAGAGTTATCCCTACCTCACAAGTATTCATGACAGTTATACAATATACTGTAAACTTATGTCATCAGTAATTGGATGGTGCAGTGGCACAATGGTTAGCATTGTCACCTCACAGTAAGGGGTTCTCCAGGTTGATTCTCAGCTGGGGTGCCTTCTGTGCAGAGTTGGACCTTCCTAGTAAACAAATGTAAAATAAATAAATAAAAATAAAATTCTATGTCATTCTCTGTGTGTCCCCTTTCAGGGCAACTTCCATTATATGAAATCCTGATGATGGATAACCTAAATGCTACTTGTGATGTTAGAAGCAGATGTGAAAAGGATGACTGTGTCATTCTAAATTCTATAACAACTTTGCTCCTTGCTACATATATCTATTAAATCAGTAATTTTGCAATACAAGGTAAATGTTTACATTTGTAAATGTCTTTTTCATTTGTGCTCCACTTGGCAGTGCACAAACACAGTTCACTTTCTAAGGAAAAAAGTGAAACTTTTAATTTGGGCTGCCTTCTGCAGAACAAACAAGTCTCATGCCATTGCATGACCATCAGCACTGTGGATACCACTGAGTGAAGAAAATGTCACTGTCAAGTAACCTTCTCTGTGGCAAGAAGTATAAATGAGTTTAGAGAAATAAAACAGAGATGCAGGTTCAAATCCAGTTAACTGATAATTTTACAGAGGACAGCCTGAATGCACATTTACACACATTTTGATAGATCATTCTGTTGTTGTTCAAAACTCAGCTCTTCTCAGTTGTGAGCTGTTGTGTGTTCAGTTTCACACTTTTTGGCATCAATTACAGTTCTGATAATGTGTGCCACACATTAAATTCCTGGTGTTGCAAAGAGATGTAAGAAAAATGAATTTGTCACTGTAATGCACTTTTTGCTCTAGTCACTGCTAGGTATATCCTTTGATTGAATTAATCTTCCCTTCAGTCATATGTTCAAAACCCACATGGAGTGAGGTAAGCATAGTGTGTCCTTATGCTGTTATGCATGAATGACATCCACAATTAGTATATGTAGAGTTACAGAGGGGGGAGCCTCATCTTTCCCTTTTATCTCATACAAACTGCAACATGATGATATGATATAATCACTTTACATAGGTGGAGTCTCAGAGCTGTGCTAAGACTTCCACTGTGGCGCATGAGATTAATACATGTGATTAGTCGGTTGACTTACATAGCTTGCTGCTCAATTCCAGCAAGAACAACATTATGTAAATGTAGTGATGTTACATAAACCACACTGTATGAAGTTATTATTATCAATTTGTATTTGGATTAAGAAATATGATCTAATTTTGCAATTTCCTGCCAGGGAAACAGTTGTTCTGTGAATGTCATGGTGTGATTCAATTCTGAGACAATGTTGTAGTACAAAACATCAGAAACAGCTTCCTTGGCCAAGAAAAATGTACATTGCACTGCTTACAGTTGCGTGGACATTAACATAATTAATTACTGCCTTAGCATCATTCTGACAAAAAACATAAATTATCATCAAATGTCCTTTCTTACCTCACACATTCATTTCAGTTATTTCAGACAGGACCTATTGTTATATCATGTGGCACATGCAGTCAATACACAGCTCTGTCGACTGTGTCATATGATAGACAGGGGTTTGCATCTGGTAACACTTGTCTGTCAGATAACTGTGTCAGAGAAGAGTGACTTAAGCAAAGAAAGTATTTATGGCATAGATAGAGAACCATGTTTTTCAGGCATCACCTTCCAAGGTAGGAGATCCATACCCATTACAACAGGACAGCTCTGTAAGCCCTTCAAGTGTGTTCGTCCTGACACACACAGTATGCCTATTTCTGTGGCATGAAAGGTTGATGTGCAGCTTTCTGATATCAGTCCTGTCATGTGTTCAAGTCTGACAAGATGCAAATGTTGAATATGTTATTGATTGTTTACAGGCATTACTTAATTTCCAAATAATAATGCTCTGCATTGCATGTCTTCATCCAAACATGTATGTGCTACTATAGTTCTTTTCTTCATACTGTTACTATACATTATAGCACATGAAGACTTCAATAACACTTCTTGCTGTATAGCATGATGCAAGATCCTCATAAAGTGTGGCTAGGCCTATGTTAGAACTCTTTCTTTTGTGTTTGTGCTGTTTACATGCTATTATGGCAGTGTTCATTGTAATAACTTGTGAGCATGCCCAGTATAATCATGTAGTAGATGTCCTCCATTAATGAATGGAGATCCTGAATTACTGAAATGTCATCAGATCTATGTTGTAATTTGCCACTTGTGTATTTTGAGTGTTATTATATTACTGTTTAGGATGTACATTAACATGCAATATGTGATTATCCAATACATGTTTCAAGGTAATATACTCCATTAATCTGGTTGCCAAATGACAACAAATAAAATATGTCCCTTTCTGATGTGCATGAGACAGCAGCTGTAGGGCTCATTTCTTCATGTTTATATATGACAAAGTGAAGAATACAGCATTACTGTTGGTTCTCACACATACATTCCCTGTATATATAAATGTTATATGCAATAACTGCAGTCTGTTTGAATAGTCCATAATGTATCCTCTGTCCTGGCTAACTGTTATCTCAACTCAACATGTTATCAACATTAATATCACATATGCCCCATTGTTACAAAGTTGCTTTGTGTACCTCTCATATACCTTGTTATCATGTCCATTTTTAGTTACATGCATGGGTCAAGAATTTCTATTAGGATTAATTCTTCTTACTTCAATAAGCACAGTGGTGCAGCAGATAGCATTGTCACCTTACAGCGAAAGGTTCTCCAGTTCAGTTTTTGAATAGTGCACCTTCTGTGTGGAGTCTGCATGTCCTCCCTGTATTCACGTGAGTTTCCTCTGGGTACTCTGGCTTCCTCCCGCATTCCAAAAACATGCAGTAGGTCGATTAGACACTCTGAACTGGCCATACGTGTAAGTGTGCTTGTGAGTGTGTGGTATGGAAGAACAGCCATGGCAGGAATAGCCACGGGGCATTATGAACATTGGCTCTGGATGATTGTCCCTGTTAAAGTGACACCCTGACCTTGTGTCTAAAAATAAGAAGAGGGTTAAGGATGGATGGCAGTTTATATGTTTAAAATGTTTCTTTGTGGCATAAGCACATTTGACTACATTTTCTGAGTACATTTTTCTCCTTTTACCCTCCACTCTTACTTATGTCTGCACTAATACCATTGTATTCTATGTACCTTCTTGTAACCAACTTGCCCTTATGTTATATATGCTGTGCATGCGTGTTTGCATGATAGATTTGCTTACAGGTAAAACATTTTGTTTTTGTGTGCTCATGCTTCTCTGCACCTTTACATGGCTGCTAACTCTTCTGCCAACCTTGAAATGGTCATTATAAATGGGTAAGCATGATGAGCAGCATGCATATTCAATGAACACTGCTGCTCATCGCACTAACTTGCTTAAATCATGTAGGCTGTGCATGAAACCTACACAATTGTTAATGAATCCCGGAGCTAATATCTATATACCAGCTCCAAGGGCCTTCCAATCAAAAACAGGGAAGATGCTCAGTAAATGAAAAAAATGAGAAAGTTACCTTTTCCCTCTTCACCGACTGATGTGACTTTAGAGACTGTGCAGTGCACAGCTAAGTTTTTATTTACCCTTTGTTGACTGGGTTAGTCCCACTAAACGAGTAGCTTCTTGTAATGGGAGGCCCAAAGTGATAATTATACGAGGAAATTTGTCCAGGACATCAGGGAACTTCCTCTACTCTTTCTGATAGATGCTGTGGGATCTATTACATCCACCTCAACTATCACCATCTCAGACAGATGGAGCCATGGTTTAACATCTCATCTGAAGGATGACACACTCAAGGGTGCAGCACCCCCTTATGCTGCACTGCAGTTTCAGCAATTGATCTACCTGGAGTGGGAACAGAACCTACAGTCTTCTGCACCTAATGCAACTGTGCTATCTGTTGCACCATTGACACTGCAAGTAATCAGTAAACATCTCTCAACAAACACTAGTTTTATCCAAAATAGCAAATATAGTAATAAAAATATACATATATTCCATTTACTTTCAAGCTATCCTTCAACTTAGTATAGTAACTATACCCTCAGACCTTTTTGTTGTATATATCACGCTTTATTGTAGACCATTATTTGTATTTGCCAATTATACTGCTTGCATTTTTTTTTTATTTATTTATTTGTGTTTGTTTTCTGGGAAAGTCTGACTGGGTTATACTCATTTTCAGTGGAGGCCCAGGGAAAAAAAGCTCTATTTGCTTACATTGCATTATACTAAGTTCCAGGTAAACACACAGTAGTTGCATTTCTATTTACATTTATACACAAAAAGTAGTTATATTTATACATTCTAAGATTTTACAGAGGTGGAAGTTACTAAAGAGAAACCACACGTGCAACTTAGTGGATTGTACAGGCAACAGTTACATATAAAAATTGTTTTGTCTTTCAGATGTAAGAGGTTGAGAATATTATGTTTAAAGGGAGTATTTGGATAGTACTGTACAGTGAAAATGTTTTAACTTTGTGATGAGCATGTACAGGACCAGAACTGGTTAAGATGCTGTTTAAGCAGTGGTTTAAAACTACTAAGTTTGTCGGAGAATTTTATTTGCATGGGGATACTACTCCAGAGTTTAGCAACACACTGGGAGTAGAGCAAGTCTCCTGCAACATTATTTGACTTATTTGTAAGTAATAAGAATTTTTTACTAGAACAGAGGTCCCTTGCTGGACAGTAGGGCAGTAATAAGTTTTGTAGTATAGGTCATTTTTTGGTTAATGAATGAGTTAGTGTGGTGTAGTTAGTTGTGAATATGTTAGACAGTTGTGCAGTTCAAGCCAGTTTAATTGCTTTAAGCTAAGACAATGGTCAGTCCTATGAGGGAGACTGGTGGCAAATTTAGCTATTTGTATTGTAGCAGGATGCAAGTTTCTTTCTTTGAGTATTGTTCATGTTTGTTAGGATAGGAGTATAATAAATAACAACACCACCACCCAATTCAAAAAAATATTCAAAACACACTTCCTGAATCACAGATTATGTACCTGTACTATCCCTGGATAGTAACTCATATGTCTCTGTTTATAGTAACTAGAGTAACAGCTTATCTACTGCTTTTGTAATGTCTGCATGGGATAATAGTATCACTCAACACTGTAAAGAAACCTAAAGGACAGAGTATGTCTCTCATGTGTAGAAATGAGTTATGAAGTTATCTACTCTATGTTCCTGCTATACTTGCTGTTAAACACCTCTATAACATGTATATATTAATGTAGCCTGTGAATGTTGGCAAATACACTCTTTGGTTAACTCACTATCTTATATGTACTATACTTCTATATGAAGTATAAAGATTGTGCACTCTATATTTTGTTTAATTGATCCTTTTGGTTAACATGTCTTTCTCTTGTTAATGATTTTACTGCTCTGGAGCTTTTCTCCCCGAGCCTCCACTGAAAATGGACATATATCCAGTTGGACTCTCCCAGTTAACAAATGTAAAATAAAATAAAATAAAATATATAAATTAAATAGTAGAGGACCCAGGATAGAGCCCTGAGGGACACTGGTTGAAAGGATGAATATGTTTGTTGCCATTTAACATTATGTCATTTACAGTGGCCTCTCTTTCACGTTTTGTGAGCATTTCAATTTTCAGATCATCTCCACTTCAGTACAAAATGGAGTCTACAGTTGTTTTCATATATTAGCATTGCCATCACTACTGTGTCAGTTGTAACTGTATTGTAGCTCTAAATGCAACAACACTGCATTTGTAAGTGACTAATAATTATCACTGTTAACTGATTTTTATGTCATGTTTCAACAAAACTGACAAGAATCACTAAAACATTACATTAACATGAAATGCCTGTCGGAAAAGCTCAGCACTGGCCACTGAATGTGGCAATGATATTTGCCTTGTATCTGTGCTGACAGCAATTAAGTTATACAGTCTGTTGTTCAATTATATTGTTCGCTGATGTGGCTAATGTCTATACCACTTCTGTTTTACTTCTACATAAAAGAGACAAGAACAGAAGGAAGAGTATCAAACTAGACAGTACTCTACGTATGAAACTTGTATAATCCAGTATAACAGGACTGAATGACTACAGGCCTGCTGCGTTGACATCGGTGGTCATGTTGACTTTTAGGAGGCTGGTGTTATTTCACTTAAAAGATATTATAGCTCCCTCGTTGGACCCCCTTCAGTTTGCTTATCGCGAGAACAGGTCAGTTAATGATGCAGTTAATATGGGTCTGCACTATATCTTGCAACATGTTGGCAACCTAGGGACATATGCAAGGATTCTGTTTGTGGACTTCAGCTCTGCATTCAGTACAATAATTCCAGAACCTCTTCACTTGAAATTCTCCCAGATTTCTGTTCCTGTTTCTACCAGTCAATAGATCACCAGTTTTCTAACCAACAGGAAACAGCAGGTGAAACTAGGTTAATTTAAATCTAGCTATTGCACGATCAATACAGGTGCCACCCAGGGATGTGTGCTCTCTGGGTTCCTATTACCAGATCTAAAGACTGTAATCGAGAATACAAAAAGAGCGACATGGATTGCGTGAAAGACGGAAACGCCAAAATGACCAAAATAGTGAAAATTGAAATGTCAAAGTGTAATGGCTGACCCGTCTGCAGTATAGCTCCGTAAGGTAAGTGTGCAATAGATAGGACTTTAGGGTTAGGATGTGGGTTAAGGTAAGTGAATAGATAGGTAATGTACGTAAGATATAGTGTAGTGTTAGAAGTAGGGATTTATTTAACTGTATGTATGTGTATTATTTATTTTTTCTGGGTGTATGTCTGTAGGGGAAGTGTGCGGTAGTTATGGACCTTAGGGTTAGGGAGGGGTTAAGGATAGTGCATAATTAGTTGTGTATGTGGGGTTTAGTGTAGGGTTAGAAGAAGGGTTTTGGTGCATTACGTTAGGTTAGAAGTAGGGTTTAGTTAGTGTATGTATGTGGTTTATTCATTTAGTTTGGGTAGGTAATATGTAGTGGGTGGTTGGGTTGACCGACTATGACAGTTCATTTTATTTTTCGCTGTTTAGTGCATTCAGGATTTTCGCGGTTTGCGTTATAGGTGTCGACATTTAGGACCGTGTACTCCCCACTGCTATTCTCCCTCTACACTAATGACTGCACATCTAAGGACCCCTCTGTCAAACTTATTAAATACGCAGATGATACAAGTGTCATCGGGCTCATCAGGAATGGTGATGAGCCTGCATACAGATGGCAGGTTGAGCAGCTCGTCCTTTGGTGTAGTCAGAATAATCTGGAGTTGAACTCTCTGAAAACTGTGGAGATGGTAGTGGACTTAAGGAGCAGTACTACAGTATTATCCCCCTTGTTTATATTTAATACTGCTGTGTCAGTTGTGGACTCCTTCAAGTTTTTGGGTTTTATAATCTCCCAGGACTTAAAGTGGGAGACCAGTGTAGGGTCCAGCATAAAAAAGGCAGAACAGCGAATGTAGTTTCTGCGACAGCTGAAGAAGTTCAACCTTCCACAGGAACTGTTGATTCAGTTCTACACAGCAGTCATTGAGTCTGTTCTCAGCTCATCCATAACAGTATGGTTTGGATCTCTGTCTAATTATGACAAAAATAAGTTACATCGAATAGTCAGGTCTGCCAAAAATATCATTGGTGCTAGTTTGCCCTCCTTACAGGACCTGTACTATTCCAGAAGTGCAGTGAAAATCATCACTGACCCTTCACATCCAGGCCACCACCTTTTTGAACTATTACCATCAGCCAGGCATTATAAATTAATATGCACCAAAACAAGCAGATATAAGAACAGTTTTTTTTTCAGATGCCATCAAGTTCATAAATGGTTAACTCAGCTTATTAGGCTGGGGTATTCTTTTTCCCAATCCTCCTAGGATTCTGAAGTATTGTTTACATATTGTTAATACTTGTTTCTTTCGGAGTTTATTTCAATATTTCTTACACTGAGTTCTACTTTGCACCTTGTATGTATATGCATATTTCCTTTTTTTGTCTTGTTCCTAATAGTTGTATGGATGTCAATTAATGTAATTCATACTTGGAGAGTCACTGAAACCAGAGTCAAGTTCCTTGTATGTGCACATACTTGGCCAATAAATGTGATTCTGATGCTGTATATAAGGCAATTACATGAAGGACGGGAGCAAATTCTATCAGTCAACACTAGTAAATACTGAAATACATATATGTTATTATAAAAGATGTAAAAAGACTTAAAAATATGTTATCCTTCATTTATAAAACACTAGCAATCTTTATTCATGTTATGTAATTGCCTGAATGCCATACTGTGTATTAAATTTGGGTGCTTTATTTTTTGAAAGCTAAACATGAGTTATTTTCAAATACCATAAAAAGTTTTGTCCACCTCCATTTTCCCTGTGATGCAGCTTTTACAAAATATGCAGGTAACCAACATTGTGGGCATAGTTACTCGAGTTTGTCCACGCTTGTAAACCTGATGCTGTGTCAGTTGTGGATTCCTTCAAGTTTTGAGGATTTATGATCTCCCAGGACTTGAAGTGGGAGATCAATGTATGATCCATCATAAAAAAGGCACAACAACGAATGTACTTTCTGCGACAGCTGAGGATGTTCAACCTCCCACTGGAACTGTTGATTCAGTTCTATACAGTAGTCATTTTTTATTTCTTAATGATACATTTTCAATCTGCATGAGTACAACACACAAGCACTACTGTGATCATCCCACCTTCTTGGTATTGAAGCATTAAAAAAAGCCTGGTTTCTGTTTAAAATTGCAAAGTCATTCTGTATTGTTAGCATAATTTCTTACATGGCCTTTCAAAACACCAAAGGACATGAATATTTAGAAAAGATGTGTGGCTATGCTCTTAGAATAAAAACAGAACACTTATAACAATTAAAAATAAGTTATTCATTCTGCACAAGTTATAAAACGTGGGAAATACTCTTTGCAAGAATTTTCATTCATATAATCCCTCAAACAGCATTTCATTACTTGTTGATTTCAGGAATCCATCTACATCCTTCTCATTATTTCTTTTGATAAGTTGAGTATCAAGACCATAGCTTAAAATGCAAAAGAATTTTTAAAGACTCCTATAACATATGTGCTAGAGACTGCAAAAATGCCTGGTCAATATAATTAATTTCTTCAAAATCTACTCACATTTCCTTACTAATAAAAATTGGAGATAATCTCCAAATTACTACTGGCAGTGGTTCCAGATATGTAAATTAACCAAAGATATTAT
This sequence comes from Protopterus annectens, assembly GCF_019279795.1. NCBI lineage: Eukaryota > Metazoa > Chordata > Ceratodontiformes > Protopteridae > Protopterus > Protopterus annectens. The sequence continues at coordinate 1,690,636,532 of NC_056743.1, forward strand.
GGTGGCCAGATATGATGGTACACAAAATCTCATACTGTAGTAATGCTTAGAGCAAGGGGGAAAAAGATCTAAAGCCTGTGCATCCAGATTTGATCATTATACAATCGAACAGTGCCTGGAACATTTGCCTTTATTTATTTATTTGTTTGTTTGTTTGTTTATTTACATTTGTTTACCAGGGTAGAACACCAGTCAAACAATGTCCAG
>NC_056743.1:1690639238-1690711738 GCF_019279795.1 Protopterus annectens
TACCATTGAGAAGTGTATACCTATCTGCCTGGTGCTACAACAGTGCTGCAGATATGAGGAGTACCTGCTGTGTGAGGAGAAGGTAATTGAAAATACAGGTTCTGAAAATAACAACTTTTAATGATTTAAAGGAAAATGTGAAGAATGCTGATGATTCTAGCTATTCAAAAAAGTCTGCATAGTAATCAAAGATGGTAAAAGAGTGTTCTAGCCTGAGGTTTAGTATTTTTACAACTCCAAAAATCAAAACAGCGTACTGTAAAAGAAGCTGGCATGTGGAAATAAGACAGTGAAATTCCATTGTCTTTGACAGCCAAGGAAGCATTTCTAGCACAACTGTCACATTTGAAACCAGGAATCCTTGCAATTCATTCATGCCAACACATCAAATTGCATGTCCAGCCCATAATTTCAGGAATTCAATATGTAGGGTTGAAAATCTTTTACTGCATTATTACATTTTGGAGAGATCAACTCCATTTTTGAAATACATTCATGTTTCATAATGACATCAGGTTTTGGTGCTCTATTTATTCCTAAAGGGAGTTAAATAATGGCCACTCTTCATCTGCACTTACTTCACAACCTTACTAGTTTAATAGGCGTTCAACTGCAAATTGCTTATTTTGATCTTCAGTTGCTTGTCAAATAGTGTCACTGTCTTATTTAGTGTACACTTCACAGACAGTGTTGAAAGAAAAAAATGTCTTGTAAGTGTTATAGCAGAGTAGGCATGTTTATTTGTAATGCACTTGGTTTCCTTTGCTTTCAAATTACCCTCAAGGAAAATTGCATTATCAGGCTAGAAATAAGAATATTGTACCAAAGAAAGGCTGATGCATTTAAACTGAAGACTTATATTTTATCGAAGAAAATACAGACCTCCAGATTCTCTATTCCTTGCATGGCATGCAAGATCGGTGCAGGAGCTCTAGCAGGCAATATGTCTGCCGTGCGAGCCAGGAACAGCCTGTAGGGGCGTGCACGAGCGCTCCTGCATTAGTCCTGCACGGACTAAGCCCCTGTATGTAAATCACCCCATTTGCAGAAGAAATCCATGTAAATGAAGTAATTTTGTGATCCAGGAAGCTTGCAACTGGCCGTGCAGGACTAGTGCAATTTGCAGAAATGTACTCTGTTAGTAACCGAGTACTTTTCTGCAAACTCCAAAACTGAGCTGTGACAGCTCCAAATAAAGGTTGCATATCATGTAATAAGCATGCCAATGGCCAAGTATAAGGCCATTGGCATTGCTAAGAGTGAATAAAATACAAAAAACAACTTTTATTTTTTTTTAGCTGATCTCGGTTGTTTAAGCGTAGGGCAGTGGCGCACAAACGGGATAGAGGGGAAAATAACAAAATAAACTTAAATGAAGCATTCTAACTAAAATCAGTATTCTGCCATGCAAGTCAGTGGCAGGCAGAAGACAACATTGGCAGTGAGTAGTGGTTGCTAAGGGGGGGGGGGGCTCAGTGTGAGACATGTAATTGTGCATTAGCAGGCAATCCTATGCAAATGAGGGGAAGGATAGTGAATCCCAGTTTTCCCCAGCATGTGAGTCAGGTCCCAACAGTGTAAGAGTAGGAATAGCTTGGTGCAAGCCTAGGAGTTAGGTGACATCATGGGGGGGTGTCAAGCATATTGCAAGCAGAATGGAGCTCTGTGGCTCGGGTTTGCTCCTAGCTTAGCACAGCTAAGCTAGGGGGTGTGTCTGAATCTGCCTAGCACTCTTTACATTGCCTAAGCAGGTGTGTGCACTGGGCACCGGGTTTTAAAGGAAGAAAAAACAGCTAAACCAGGAAATAGCAGCACTGTGCACATTTGAGCACTCTGTTTGCACGGTGCGCCCCCAAGCTTAAACAGGAAGGCAAAGGGAAGGAAAAACAGCAGTAGGAAGTTAACCAAGGAGAACTAGCATAGCTGGTAGGTGAAATATATCAGAATCAGCCAATTACACAGGCAGCAGACCAGCCCAGCCAAGAACACTAATATAAACTATGCAAACACCGTCCCCTCTGTTTTTTCCCACACTCTACACCACCTGTGTAAACAAGCGGGGAACTTTTGACACTCACAAAAGCAAAATGATAGGGGCTGCTATAGCTATCATACAACAACTTGTGGAAGAGGCTGAGGGTGGTGAGGATGTGAATGCTGTCAATCAACCCACAGTGAGGAGACAGAGAAGAGTGTACAGACCCAGGGTAACCTACCAGGGGCTACATGAGCTGGAGATAGTGGAGTGCTATAGGGTAGACAGGGACCTCCTACAGTAAATTATTGAGCTGTGCCAGCCACGCCTGACACACAGAACTAACAGAGGGGGAACCCAGCCCAGTGGATACCAAGGTATGTGTAGGCCTAAGAATATTAGCTAAAGGTACCTTCCAAAGGCCAACTGGGGATATGATGGGATCTCACAGGCATCAGCACCCAGGGTACTCTACTAGTTCCTGGATGTCATGTCAGCACATGTCGATGAGCATGTATATTTCCCCAACACCCGTGAGGCGTTGGCCAGCAATATGAAACTGTTCCACCAAATAGCAGAATACCCTGAGGTAGTGGGTGCTATAGACTGCATGCACATATGCATCAAAGCACCATCCGGTGAGCGGGGTAGGGTGTACATCAACCCCAAGGGCTTCCCCTCCATCAACTGCCAGGTTGTGGGGGATGCCCAGGACATAATAATGAATGTGTGTGCTGGCTGCCCTGGAAGCTATCACAATTCACACATCTGGCATCTGACGCAGCTGTACCAGAGATTTGCCAATGGGGACATCCCTGACGGTCACCTAGTGGGGGATGCTGGATATGTACTGGAGCCATGGCTGATAACACCCATCAGAAATGCGCACACACCCGAACAAGAACTCCATAATGAGACACATGCACAGACCAGAATTATAGTACAGAGTGTGTTTGGGATGATTAAGTCACAGTTCCAGTGCTTGGACACATCCGGTGGAGCCTTGCAGTATTCACCAGTGACAGGTACCCAAATTGTCCTCATATGTGCCATGCTACACAATATGATCCTGTGGAAATAGCTGCAGCAGGAACAGCATGGGGCAGGGCCACACAGCCCCCCACCATTGCCAAGGCCTGCACAGGCACAGAGTGACTCAGAGGAGGAACAACCTGAGCCTGCCCCAGTAGGCAGAAGGAGACATGCCCAGTATGCCCTGGCCTTGGCAAAGAGGCAATGCATAGCACATACACTGACACAGGAGGGACCCAGGGAATAACACCTCTCTCTGACTCTCACATACAGTAAAAGGTATGACAAACATTACACTACCTGTGCTCAACCATGTGTAGGGAATGTACTATGTGCATCTGATATAGGCAGCCCTGCAGCACCACCCTCAATACTGGGACACCCACAAGGTAAATGACTCACACATGCCAGTCAGGGGGGTTCACATACCCAACAACAGTCAGAGCCAGCAGGACAGGTGTAGACAAACACAAACAAAGACTGTGCTACAACCTCTGAATGATGCCTATGGGTACCCCTCAAGCCTACACAGACAGAATACAGCAGGTCAGGCAGTGGGATGTCAGTTCTGAAGGGTAGGAAGTCTGAATCTAATATGTAGGCAAATAAAAGCTATGATCTGTAGTACACTGGTAAGACTACAGAATGAAATGGAGTACCTGACAAACAAGTACAATCATATCAAATGTGTACAAGTGTCAGGTGAGCCGCCCCCATCCTACATAGACATGTAGTAACAGTCAGATGTGTTCCCACCCCCAATCCTGTGTAGACATGTAGAAATAGTCAGGTGTGCCCCCCCCCCAAATCCTGTGTAGAAATGTAGAAATAGTGAGGTGTGCCCCCCATCCTACGTAGAAATGTGGTAATAGTCAGGTGTGCCCCCCAATCCTGTGTAGAAATGTAGAAATAGTCAGGTGTGCCCCTCCTCATCTTACATAGAAATGTATTAACAGTCAGGTGTGCCCCCCCAAATCCTGTGTAGAAATGTAGAAATAGTCAGATGTGCCCCTCCTCATCTTACATAGAAATGTATTAATAGTCAGGTGTGCCCCCCCAAATCCTGTGTAGAAATGTAGAAATAGTCAGGTGTGCCCCCCCAAATCCTGTATAGAAATGTAAAAATAGTCAGGTGTGCCCCCCATTCTACATAGACATGTAGTAACAGTAAGGTGTGCTCCCCAAATCCTGTGTAGAAATGTAGAAATAGTCAGGTGTGCCTGACATCAGGTGTATATATATATATATATATATATATATATATATATATATATATGTGTGTGTGTGTATCTGCATATATGTGTCTGTGTTTATCTATCCTGGGGATGTTGATAGCTTCCACTATTTACATTTCCTATGGGAGCCAGACTGTACTGCATGATATGTTACCAATACCAGCCTGATATCATACAGGTGGGGTGTAGTACTGTTAACATCTTGCATCCATGTCATGTCAGGTCCTGGGTATGGGATCTGCAGCACCTGGTAGAGTATTGCAGGATGGACGTACTTGGCTGTGGGGGGCATACCTATTCGTACAAGACATATATTGTTTGGGGCCTCATAACCCCATTAATGGTGCATGTGGATATATATGTTTTAGTTAATCTCTCATTGATATCTACACATGTATGTCCATATATACCTATATATATATATATATATATATATATATATATATATATATATATGTATATATATATATATATATATATATATATATATATATGTGTGTGTATATATATATATATATATATATATATATATATATATATATACACACACACATCTGCTTACATATATATAGCTATGTCTGTATATACCTACATAGATATATATCTGCTTACATATATGTAGCTTGCTGTATATATGTAGACATATAGAATTAGACATATATATGTGTTGATGCAGCCATTTGCATGTATATATGTTCATATATATTTGTATACATATATATATATATATATATATATATATATATATATATATATATATGCTGTATCTGTTTAGATATGAATATATTTACACACACACATACATCTAAATGGTGGAATACATTCTCTGTACTGTGTAATGACTGGGCTGGATGATATGTTTGTGAAAACATCAGTGTTATGTATATCTGGGATGGCTTAGTGGTAAATCACTTTGTCTATAGTGTGCAGGGTCTTGGGTTCAAGATTTGCAGAGGTTGTTTATTTTGTTGCTGGGCAGAACACGGGCCATTGGATACAGAGTGATTAAGGCACTTTAAAGCAGTTGTAAGAGGGTTTGTGCAGATTTGCACCGATGTAAGCACTGCTAACTTCCGGTTACAGTTTCTTATACTCTGTATTGCTTAACCTGTGTAGGCATTGCTTACCCCACACGCAAACAGGCTTAAACCCACTTACTGCTGCTTAAAAGTGCTTACTCCCACTTACCCCCATGCTAGTTTCTTTAAAAGAAAAGAAAAAAGGGTTGATAGGAAAGTGGTGAAAAAGGGGCACAAAGAGGGAAAGACAGTAGGGAAAAAAACCTAGGGATGTGCAGGAAGGGTGTAGGGGAAGGCCCATAGCTGCCCATTTCTTCTACAGCAACAGCTGTGCATAAACATTGAATTTAGAGGTAGGTTTGGACACTCACACCCCTGGGAAATGGGTGTGGACAACACTAATAAGTTGTGATGTCAATTAGACCAGATTACATGTGTCCAGTGGACACGTGTGAAATGGACAGCTATGTATGGGGCGAGATTTTTTTGTGGGACCAGATTGCCCTTTTTTTTTTCATGTGAGAGTGGGATGTTGGGGAAGGGTAGTAGGTATATTTGGGGAGGTAGGTTGGGTAGGTTAATAGACAAGACAAAGAAGACGCATACAGGGGTGGTATATGACACATGTGGGGGGTAAACACCTTGATGGAGAGGGCTTTTGGGATATCGGAAGCCACAAGCCCCCTAGTGGTAACAGTGGTACTGAGATCCCCACCCATGGCTGTGCTGGGGGCTAAGTCACAGAGCCAGGCTGACTCTCTAATCATGACACATGGCCCACAAGCTGGCATAGAAGATCACCAAACTGCTCGTTGATCGCTCTATGCACTATGACCCCAACCTGGTGAGGGGTGACAGGTGCCTGTCCATGCCCACTCCTGTGGGGGGGTGAGCCCCATCCCCTGAGGCGGTTCCACCTGAAGGTGGTGCAGGACCAGTGGACAGGGAGGTCCCGGGTTTGGCCCCAGACATGCTGGCGCTCGATGCCATGGCCAGTTGAGGTGGGAGAGGTGGGTCTGCTGGGAATGAACTTCCCAAGCGTGCAATAGTGTTTAGATTTCATCATCACTTGTGGGTTAGTAATAGTCAACACATTCCAGGGTTAGGTATAACAGCATGCATACATAATTCCATTAACCCAGACACCAGATACGGAACAGTTGAATAGCAAACAGAACACATGCATATATGAGACCACAGTGGTAATAAGAAAAGCATGCAGGTACATTGATGTCACCATGCCACCAATGTTGGAATAATTCAATATAGCACATGCATGGGAACCATTAGATTATTTATCAAACAACTGGACATTATCAGAACATAGGTGTCATTACATACCAGTCTGGGTGGGTATGTTGATTATTGCTGGAGATATGGTGGGGGGGAGAAAGATGTCAATTAACAACTAGTATATTCCTGTAGTCCACATTACTTTCCTAGTCAGTGCTGTTATCTGTACCTTACAAGTCTTACTACACTACCCTATAGCCTTAGTTTGGACAGTGATATGGCTGTCGTCATCGTTACACATGAACCAGTATTACCTGCAGTATATACCTGGTATACCTGTGGAGGGAATGTTTATTAACACTAATTAACTGTTTGTACACATACTCCCAGATTCCAGGTTGATGTTTTGCACTATGCTATCCAACCCTTTCTGCACAGACTCTGGCCATATGTTGACCACAAGCTGATGTGCCTGGACATGTTTAGAATATTGCCTTCTTCCACCTTTAGTGACCTGACACACACATATACATGCTTTCCTACACAGTTATACTATGTAGCACAGTATGGGTGACAGTGATACTTTATTATTCAGGGAAACTGCAACACTCACAATTCCTTACAATACCAGCGTGAACAGTACCAGTACAGGTTATAATGGTCTGTATTTCATAGCACAGTGTTCGTATCCTATGTACCTGTCGGAGCAATGTTTGTTAGCACTTTCTGACTGTTGCCACACAAAGTTCCAGATTACACATTAGTATCGTGCACATACATCTCACTCTGTTACTGTACTCACTCTGGTCACAGCTTGACAACATGGGAGTGTAGATAGGACATACTTGAAATATTACTCTCCTAACAGTTTTGGGGGTTGCTACAGTGACAGGTGTGTTCTCATGATGTTTGACAATCACTTGTATTCCCTGTTTGCTGGCTAAACATCTGGGATCATCCCACAGACTTACCAGGGGGACAGGCAGCAGATATGGGCACATATACTGGGCATTCTGGCCTCATCTGTACAGTTGTGGGGTATGAATCTGTATGCAGTCTAATTCCACTCCCAGGATTCAGACCATGGCTGTGTCTGCTACAACTTAAACACTGTCTATCACAGTTGTGTCTGCTATATAGATATTGCTGTATATCTCCAATCTGCTTTCTATCTTATTAATCCCACTTGCTTTTGCATTCTGACCTTGTATTACAACACTCATATACAGATTTACTAGGTCGTTGTATGTTGTAGGACAGTGTGGGTGACAGTGATGTGGCCTCTTCAAAAGGAACCTTGATGATTGGATGGGAGAAAGGAAATTCACCCCAGGGATCACGTCAGTCACCCTGCTAGACAGGGGTCCAGGGAAGTAAATAGTGTGGGAAGAAATAGCCAGGGAATTGTTATGGCTAGGCTTGTATAGGCCCTAGGACCGATAGCCTAGTACCAACCTATGAACCTATGAACCTATACCTCATTATTCAGAGCAACTGCATATCATTCTTGTAGTTCTGGGCACAGTGTTGGTATCTGACAGACCTGTGGGAGGAGTGTTTATTAGTACTACCTGAATGTTCCCACACACAGTACCAGATCCCACATTACTATTATGCACATTTATTTGTTTATTTATTTTACATTTGTTGACCGGGCTAGTCTAGCTGGATATATGTCCATTTTCAGTAGAGGCCCGGGGAGAAAAGCTCCAAGAAACATACAAAATTAGTATAGAAGTTATGACAGATCAATGTAATAAAACATATATAAGTACATTTTTTTTTTTTTTTTTTTTTTTTTTTTGTTAAGTACAAATTTTAATACTTGTAGTGATTAATAGCATAAGCATTAATTCCATAGAGGGTAATGTATAAGAGAGGGTACATTATACATATATACATAAGTTTTAGATGCAATAACATAGTAAATTGAAACATTAAGGGAAGATTGTGAAGGATGTGGGGTGAAAATTAGTGTAAAGGAAAAAGTTAGTCAGGGTTAGTACAGGAGCATAGCCAGTGTTTGTTTAGAAATAGTTTTAGATTCCTTTTGAAAAGCGAGAGAGAAGTCTGAGTTGTGAGTTCAGAGGGTAGTTGATTCCATAGTTTTCCAACAGAGTTAGAGAACAAGATACATACAGCTCACTCTGTTACTGTACGCAGTCTGATCACAGCTTGACAAGATGGGGTGTAAATGGGACATACATGGCTTATTAGTCACAGCAGGTATTGGGGAGTTGTTTGTGTGCCAGCTTTATTCTCATAGCTGTGTGTCAATTAGTTGTATTTTTGCTCAACTAAGTACTGTCAGTTAATAAACAGAATTGAATCTACAATCCAGGAGTGTGGAGTTTTCTGGTTCCTGTGGTTTGTTTTTGGTTTCATACATGAGTGGTTTACATAGTTTTCCATGACCAGTGATTCCTTCACCTCCTTACCCAGCATTTTCCAGGAAGTGGGGATGGATCTTTCACAATGTGAAGGTGAAATTAATGTGCAACAGGGGAATAAAACAGTGGTAAACCCTAATGTGGAAAATGTGAACGCTTTTGTAAGTAATTCATTGGATATACAATCTAATATTTTTAACAAATGGGATAAGAACAGAACTTGCATTATGTCTAATTTGTTTGCTGCGGTGGGGAAACAGACAGAATTGTCAACCTTGCCAGCAGTACAAGAACTTTGCAATCAAATAGAGAAAGTGATATTCAAAGAAACAGCAGTATTTTACAGTATACATAGCTTACAAAGGTATCAATAAATTAAAATTACACCCAGAGGACTCCGGGCTATAAAAAGTCCATCTACCCCTTTCAAATTAACAGATGAGCAGGATCGCTTATTCCATGACAGATGGGTAGCAGCAGCTCATCGTTGCAGTAGTGAATGTGTTGCGATCCTAATAGAAAGGGATATGTTAAGAAATTTACTTAAAGAAGAAACCAAAAAGCTATGTATAGACGTAGTTAAACAAACATCTAATACCGCTCTGGATTCGTTTCTGGGTAATATAAATGAAAGTCTTTCCTCCTATGAGAAAGAATTACTGAATCGTAAAAAAACAAAACTTCAAAGAGACTTGCGGGACTACAATAGGTAAAAGGCTTTCCAGTTATCCACCAATCAGCAATCTCCACGTAATTGCGTGAAGTTTCAAAATGATCAGGAAGTGATAGGACAGCAGTTGAGCTATTTTACATCGGGCGAGAGTGCGGCATCCTTAATGGATGAAGGCGAGGAAGTGGCGCATTTTCCCAGATTACCAGTTTCAAAAGAAGGGGATTCCTTTTGGAAAACATTTAGAGAACAGACAGGGTCAAAGAATACAACCAAAAATGTACCTGGTTTGGACATGGTGCGAATAGAGAAAAAAACTATGGACCATACAACAAACGTAGTAAATGGACACATTAATAAGGTACAAATAACTAATGTTGACTCTTTTGTAGTAAATTTATCGGGTTATATGTTAAATAATGTTGAGGTATCTGTGCTACATAAGGGTTTGAAATTTATACCGACAGTTATACCTAGATTATATGAATTAAAATGCAATATTTTCAAACAAGTAGATAAAATGTATATTAAAGAGCACTTTTTGAACCTAGTCAAAGTTGAAAATAATATGTTATATGAAGTCACAAATTCATCTACAGATTGTAGCTTTTACTCTTGTGAGTCTGAAATGGAGAGCAATGCATATAGCAAATTGGATACAAGTAACATAAAAGCAAAAAGCACATTTATGCCGCCGTTTAGAAATAAAAGTATTTCACGGTTTCAAACAGCATTGAATTTAATGTTAGATAAAGAAATGTATGATTTCAACAAGGAAAATAAATTGTATAATCTAACCAAGCAAGAATGGTTAACATTGAAACGACTTAGTGAAAATAGCCACTTAATTTTTAAACCTTCGGATAAAGAGGGCAAACTAGTGATTATGAAAACTGTGGATTATTATAAAATGTGTATGGAACATCTGGGAATGAGGAAGTTTATTGTACAGTTAATGAGGAAAAATATTTTCAAGCCATTATTGAGTATGAAAAATTATTAAGTAAAGGAGTGCGCTTTAATTATTTTTCCAAATCAGATGTCACTGATAAATTTTCTAGGAAAGAAAGTACAATGGCTAGATTTTACTGTGTCCCTAAGATACATAAGAATATGACACACACCCCAGGTCAACCTATAGTTTTAGCTAGTGGCTATTTTACACATAAGTTGAGTTGTTTCCTACATGAATGTTTAATAAAAGAAGTGGTGAAATTGCCTTTATTCATTAAAGATTCGTTTGATCTACTAAGAAAATTGGAAAATATATATTGGGATAAAGATATGTATTTCCTTGTACTAGATGTTACTAGTTTATACAAGAGTATACAACATAATCTAGGTATAGAGGCATTAAGTTATTTCATGGGGGACAACCCCAAAGTACAATACATTAAAGAACTGGTACATTTTTGCTTGGTAAGTAACATTTTTGAATATGATGGTATATTATACCAACAGTTACAAGGTACAGCCATGGAGGCGGCTTTGCCCCAATGTATGCAAATTTGTTTATGGGCCTTGTGGAAGTTAGTCATACATACAGAAGTGAATTTTACAGAAATTTTGTGACAGGATACTTTAGATTCATAGATGACCTTATATTTATTTGTAAAGGGGGAAGAAATGAAGTAGGCACATTTATTGAATATATGAATAAAAACAGATTTCAAATAGAATATGATGGATTACAGGAAGGTACAAAGGTAAATTATTTGGATATGACCTTAGAAGGGTTACGTGATGGAAGAATAAAAACTCAAATTTATAGAAAATTTCAGCAGCCCAGTTACATGTTCCATGCGTCAAGCTGCCATCCAACACATACTTTAACAGCCATACCTTATGGAGAGATCCTTAGGATCAAGAGACTGTGCAGTGATATGCAGGATTCTAAAAAAGAGGCTACAAAAGCAGTGGATATGTTTATAGATAGAGGGTATGCAGAAAAAACTGTGAAAGATAGTTATATGATAATATTTGGATGTAAAAGGACAGATTCCAGAAATAAGAGTTTTGGTAATGAATGTATAGAAATAGAAAAGGGATGGGATCTAGAACAAACAATAGTTTTTGTATCTAAATATACTATAGTTTCAAAAAGTTACAAAAACTGTTAGAAGATTTCTGGAATGTTACTGGAAGAGAAGTTTCTTCACTTTTGGAAATTCAGCTTAAATTCTCATATCAAAGGGGCCGGAGTTTAAAGGACTTCTTAGTGCATCGTACGTATAAAAGACCTAAGGAAATAATAACAAACATAAAATTGGAAATAGGTACTATAGCATGTGGTAAATGTACAATATGCCAATATATAACAAGGACATGTGAACAAATTAATGGTAGAATATTTCAAACTAAAGGAAACTACACTTGCAAAAGTGTGGGTGTAAGTGTGGCTGTAGTAAATTTTATATTGGTGAAACAAAACGAAATCTAGGAGAAAGAATAAAAGAACATGTGAGAGACATCAGAAATAATACAATAATAAAGTCATATAACGTATAACCGATGCTCAGAACGGGCGTCGAGCTAAATTAGTTAATAATAAAAAGCTCAAATCCAATTGGTAAATACTGGGAGTAGTCACACAAAGAACTACTCAAAGTCTCTTCAGACCTTGAATACAAGAATATGTGGGAGGTAAACCTCAAATGTCTGTTCAGACCAAATAATTTTCAAATAAAACAATGAAGCAATATCCACGAAGATTCCTTCAATAAAAATATTTTAATTGGCAAAACAGGTGAGCGCTTTCGCTAAAATAGCTTTGTCAAACCATCAAAAATAATATAAAAAAGAACTCCTTATATATAAAAAGTAACAGCTAATTTGAGGATGACCTCAAAGTCAATTAACCAATCGAAAAGTACAAATCAATTGAAATGATGCATATACACTTAATACAAAAAACATAAGAATTCTTAAACAATTAAATAATCATAATAATATAAATATAAATAGATAATTTCATTTTAGAAATAATATAAGATGAAAATACTTATATATATTAAACATAAAAATATATACAAATAAAGTAATACACAAAATCACTTAAAATGCAGTTTTCTATTTCTAAGTACTGGTTTTAAAGGAACCTTGTCATTAAGCCCAGGAAAAATATGAGCTTGTAAACGGACGATCCAATTAATTTAATTTCTCTCAGTATAATTTGTGATATTCCCTCCTCTTAATGTAGGGGTATTTACTTGAATAACCATGAAATTAAAAGTATGTGTAACATCAGTTTCTAAAACATGTTTAGAAAGAGCATTAACAGCTGAATGAACATGAATCTGGTAAAGGTGTTCACGAATCCTGTCCCTAAGCCTTCGGTCAGTTTTACCCACATAGAAGGAGGGACAGGAAGTACAGGTAGCCAGATACACAACATGTTCTGTATTGCAAGTTGCATTAACATTAAATATGTACATTCTAGATGTTATCGGATGTATAAACATGTTAGAAGACAAAATACTAGAGCAATAATTGCAACAATGGCAAGGTACAGTCCCAGAAAAAGCTCTCTTCTCATAACCTGAATTTGAGTTGTTATAACATAAAAGTCTTTGTAAATTTTTCTTATTTTTCAACATGAATTGTGGTTTTTCACCTATTAATTTCTTTATATCAGGGTCAACTGTAAGGACAATCCAATGTTTAGTTAATATTTCCCTGACATGATAAAAATCACTAGTATAATATAGGGAAATATTTTGCAAAGATGTATCAATGGATGTCTTGACTATATCAGTATCATAAGCTATCATCCCCAGTTCAGAAAAATAGGGGCAGGCTCTATTATTTCTCATGCTTTCAATAGACTGAAAACTCAGTTTAATTTCATCTGTTTTATCATTCCTATATGTCAATTTGTCCTGTAGATTCAGTAACTCTGAACTGAAATCAGACTGTATAGGGTTCAGTCTTGAAGCCCTAATAGCTTGTCTCTTGATAATATTGTTAAAAATATGCTGTGGGTGCATACTTTGCCTGTGTAGCAATGAGTTCCTAAAACAGGATTTCCTAAATACTGCTGTATTAAGTTGCCCATTACTTAATCGCTCTATGTATACATCTAAAAAGGCTATACTTGTAGGTGAAGAAGTAATAGTGAACTTTAAAAAGTAAGTAAGTGAATTAACTTGATCAAAAAATGTATCCAACTCATATTTAGTACCGGTCCAAATAAAAAAATAAATCATCTACAAAACGCCTGTAGAATGAAACATACTTCTCAAAATTATAAGTTATCAACAGCATATTTGTCTCCCACCATGCCATCACCAGGTTGGCGTAGCTATTGGCACAAGATGTGCCCATAGCCATGCCATCCCTCTGCAAATATATACCATCATCAAAGGCAAAAATATTATTTTCTAACATGACTTCCAAAAGTAGACCTATCAAAGCTACCTTGGAAGGCAAAACATCTGTATTCTGAGTTAAATAATGCTGAACATATTCAATTCCTATGCCATTAGGGATATTGGTAAATAATGACCGAACATCCATTGTAACCAATAAAAACATAGAATTATTTGATAAATTCCTTGTTCCTTTATACAATTCTAATAAGAATTGTTTAGAATCTCTTAAAATCAAAGGGTTAGCTTCCACTACTGGCCTTAGTAATTTTTCAACAAAAATAGAGATGTGTTCTGTGACCTAACCTCTGCCTGCTACAATAGGTCTCAGAGGTGGGTCAAATGAGTTCTTATGAACTTTCGGTAGACCTTGAATAATCGGTAGAAGGGGATAATCTACCCAAAGGAATTCAAACAATTCATATGTAATAATACCTATACTTCTAAGGTCTTCTAAGGTCTTATAAACACTACTGATATGCTCTTGAGTGATTTGAAGGTTAATTAAAGCATAATACTTACTGTCACTTAACATGTCATGCATACGATGAACATAGTCTACCCTATCAAAAATTACCACTGGGCCACCTTTATCTGCTGGTCTAATTGAGATGTTATAGTCATTTCTTAAATTTGTCAATGCCTTTCTCTGCTTGTATGTTAAATTACCTTTCCTCATGTTCTTAGATGACACTGAGGTGGATGAATATACATCATCCTCAACTATCTTACAAAAAGCATCTATTAATGGATGTAAATTAGAAAAAAAATCAATGGGTTTTCGAAATTCCTGCTGATGTACACTAGGGGGATCGCAATTAAACATAATTTTAAGTTATAAAGGTTAATTAAATTAACTACAAGAGGAACTAATCCCTCAAATAAAACAGCTATACAATCTCAGCCTCACTACAGGATATGTGCCCACAGAATGGCGTACAGCAACAGTGGTCCCACTCCACAAAGGTGGAGCCTCTACGGACCCTGGAAACTATCGCCCCATAAGCCTGACTAGCTTAGTCTGCAAGGCTACGGAGAGGATCATCATGGAGCTCATAAACAAAGACATTGGGGACCTACAGACACTAGATCCTACCCAGTTCGGCTTTGTCAAGGGCAGATCCTGCCTTTTGAACCTGGTTGACTTCTTTGAAACAGTCACCAAAGCCATAGATGAAGGGAAGGTAGTCCACACAGCCTATCTGGACCTTGCAAAGGCATTTGACACAATACCCCACTCGGGCATCATAGATAAGCTATCCAGCTTAAATATAAACCCCTATGTCACAAGATGGGTCACAAACTGGCTCAAAGACAGAACCCACAGAGTGAGAGTTGCTGGAGCCATGTCAGACTCGAAACCAGTCACAAGTGGCATCCCACAGGGTTCTGTCCTGGGACCACTCTTGTTTGGTATATACTTTTCCAAGGTACAGGCAAACGTAGGAGAACTATGGCTCACCAAGTTCGCAGACGACTGCAAACTGGGCGACATAATCAACTCTCCAGCTGACACAAACATCCTTCAAAAAGGTCTCACAGAGACAGATAACTGGTGCCAGCACCATGGTTTAAAGCTAAATGCCAAAAAATGTATAGTCATACCCTTTGGCAAAAACAATGTGCCCACAAATTACCACATAGGCGGAAACCCATTAAGTACAGAGAAAGTTATTAGGGACCTGGGGACCCAAGTTGATAGCAATCTCTTCTTTGAAAACCACATTGCCAAAGTGGTTAGAAAGACCTTCTACATAGCCCACCTCATCACGAAGGGTTTCACATCTAGATCAAGAGAGGTAATCGTGCCCTTTATTCATCCCTCATCAGGCCCATCATAGAATACAATGCCCCTTTTGGGATGTACCTTACCCGACACCTGCAGCAATTAGAAAGACCCCAAAAGTATCTCACCAAGAGGATCAAGGGTCTCAAACAGATGCCATATGCTGCTCGGTTAAAAACTCCAGCTCTACTCAGTTGCATACCGCCTACTTTGAGGCGATCTATGCCTGACATACAAAGCTATGTCAAATCCAGAATTAATGGACATGCTCCACCTCAGTAAATCTAAATCCCTTAGAGCCACACGCTTGAGGGACTTGAACCTCAGCACAGAAATAAATAGAATTTGCTGGAGGGACAGGTTCATAACCCAGAGGCTCCCTTCGCTCTGGAATAGAATTCCAGTTCATGTGAGGCAGAGCACCTCACTGAATCTCTTCAAGAAGAATCTCGATAAGTGGATGGGGGATCGTAGGTTTGTCCCAGGGATTACTCCCGTGTCACTATTAGACAGAGGCACAGTAAACTAAACCTTAAAAAGGGCACAGTATACGCAAATCAAGGGGTGGCATAAGCCATACAGAATCGGGCTAGGCTTATAATTGCTCCAGGGCAGATAGCCTAGTATGAACCTATGAACCTAAAAGATAACCTTTTATATGATTTTACCCATGGCCAGGTCTTCACTTGGCCCAAGCATGGTGTAGGTGTATTAAATGGTGTTAATAATGGTTTTAACATTAGCTCTAATAATAGAAGGAATATAACTTCTAATGTTACTAATGTGGTACATACACAAAATATGACTGTTGTTAACGATATACTTCCTATTAGTAATCATGCTAGCATTAATAATAACAATGTTGAAAGTATAGTAACTGACAATGTAGATACTACTTTTTCTGGTAATCCTGAGAGTGCAGAACCTAGGAACTCTGAACCTACTAATTTATGTTTGCATCCTCAAACAGAGAATGTTAGAGTTACCCCTTCTACTCAGTCATCTATTGAACCCGTGGTCCACAGGAAAGTTTTTCCACTTCCACCTACTTCTCCCTCAGCTGATATTGTTACCCCTTTCCCAATAGCCAACTTCAACAACAGAAGGAGAAGTCACTCTATGAGCAGGGGAAGGCAAAAAAGAAAAGCTCCAGTAGGAGACATGAAGGAACCCACATTAAAGAAAATGTGGGAGAGAGTAATGACTTAGTTTGGAATTTATCACACAGACCTTTGGACCAATATGAAATTGAGGTATTAAATAAAGCGTTATCTTTTATACCAACTACAAGTAGCAACATGATTGATACTATCTTGGATGTCAAACTATTTGCACATAATTTACAACTTAAAATGATGTTTAATTGTGATCCCCCTAGTGTACATCAGCAGGAATTTCGAAAACCCGGTGTTTTTGTTCCTAATTTACATCCATTAATAGATGCTTTTTGTAAGATGGTTGAGGATGATGTATATTCATCCACCTCAGTGTCATCTCAGAACATGAGGAAAGGTAATTTAACATACAAACAGAGAAAAGCATTGACAAATTTAAGAAATGACTGTAACATCTCGATTAGACCAGCAGATAAAGGTGGCCCAGTGGTCATTTTTGATAGGGTTGACTTTCTAAATGTATACATAGAGCGATTAACTAACGGGCAACTTAATACAGGAGTATTTAGGAAATCCTGTTTTAGGAACTCGTTGCTACACAGGCAAAGTATGCACCCACAGCATATTTTTAACAATATTATCAAGGGACAAGCTATTAGGGCTTCAAGACTGAACCCTATACAGTCTGATTTCAGTTCAGAGTTACTGAATCTACAGGACAAATTGACATATAGGAATGATAAAACAGATGAAATTAAACTGAGTTTTCAGTCTGTTGAAAGCATGAGAAATAATAGAGCCTGCCCCTATTTTTCTGAACTGGGGATGATAGCTTATGATACTGATATAGTCAAGACATCCATTGATACATCTTTGCAAAATATTTCCTTATATTATACTAGTGATTTTTATCATGTCAGGGAAATATTAACTAAAGATTGGAATGTCCTTACAGTTGACCCTGATATAAAGAAATTAATAGGTGAAAAACCACAATTCATGTTGAAAAATAAGAAAAATTTACAAAGACTTTTATGTTATAACAACTCAAATTCAGGTTATGAGAAGAGAGCTTTTTCTGGGACTGTACCTTGCCATTGTTGCAATTATTGCTCTAGTATTTTGTCTTCTAACATGTTTGTACATCCGATAACATCTAGAATGTACATATTTAATGTTAATGCAACTTGCAATACAGAACATGTTGTGTATCTGGCTACCTGTACTTCCTGTCCCTCCTTCTATGTGGGTAAAACTGACCGAAGGCTTAGGGACAGGATTCGTGAACACCTTTACCAGATTCATGTTCATTCAGCTGTTAATGCTCTTTCTAAACATGTTTTAGAAACTGATGTTACACATACTTTTAATTTCATGGTTATTCAAGTAAATACCCCTACATTAAGAGGAGGGAATATCACAAATTATACTGAGAGAAATGAAATTAATTGGATCATTACCATGTTGGGAGGGTGTCCTAATGGTTAAAGTGTTTGCCTTACAAAGACAAGGTGCAGGGTTTGAGTCTCACAAGGGATAATTGGCTAGGCTTACAATGGCTCGCAAGGGCACTTAGCCTAGTACTAACCTATCCATTTACAAACTCATATTTTTCCTGGGCTTAATGACAAGGTTCCTTTAAAACCAGTACTTAGAAATAGAAAACTGCATTTTAAGTGATTTTGTGTATTAATTTATTTGTATATATTTTTATGTTTAATATATATAAGCATTTTCATCTTATATTATTTCTAAAATGAAATTATCTATTTATATATATATTATTATGATTAATTAATTGTTTAAGAATTCTTATGTTTTTTTGTATTAAGTGTATATGCATCATTTCAATTGATTTGTACTTTTCGATTGGTTAAGTGACTATGAGGTCATCCTCAAATTAGCTGTTACTTTTTATATATATGAGGTCATCCTCAAATTAGCTGTTACTTTTTATATATAAGGAGTTCTTTTTTATATTATTTTTGATGGTTTGACAAAGCTATTTTAGCGAAAGCACTCACCTGTTTTGCCAATTAAAGTATTTTTATTGAAGGAATCTTCGTGGATATTGCTTCATTGTTTTTTTGGAAAATTATTTGGTCTGAACAGACATTTGAGGTTTACCTCCCACATATTCTTGTATTCAAGGTCTGAAGAGACATTGAGTAGTTCTTTGTGTGACTACTCCCAGTATTTACCAATTAGATTTGAGCTTTTTATTATTAGCTAATTCAGCTTGACTCCCGTTCTGAGCATTGGTTATACGTTATATGACTTTGTTCATCATTTTTATTTGCTCAGAACTGTTTTTTATGTAGCAGTGCTTATTTATTTTAATAAAATAATAAGCCCACTTGCAGAGCATTGCAATAAAAAACATGGGAGAGAATTTATGAATTTACAAGTTTCTGTTTTAGAACAAATTAATTCTAGTTATTTAAGTGAAAATAGGATAAAATATCTCCTAAGAAAAAAATAATAAATTCTCATATTAAAATATAATACATTACAATCCATAGGACGTAACAAAGAATGTCACTGGAGAAGTTTTATATAGGATTGTAACTTTAAAAGTATGATTTTTTAATTTAATTTGTTGATCCTGTTTTATATAAAAAGGAATGTCTTTTATACACAAAGTACTCTGAAAAGGCTGTTTTAGCCGAGGTGCTAAGAAAGATTAATGTGTTGCTATTCGTTGTGTGTTACAAGAAAGACTGGTTTGCTGCTATTTATTTTATCTTTTGCACATTGCCTGAAATTTTTCTGCTGCTATCCAGTATCTGGTGGCAATCATTTTGCTGCTATTTTGCTGCTATTTGCTCAACTATGTACTGTTAGTCAATAAAAGGAATGGAATCTATAACCCAGGAGTGTGGAGTTTTCTGGTTCCTGTGGTTCGTTATTTGTTTCCTACATGAGTGGTTTACATAGTTGTATTTCCTGTTTGCTGCCCAGATGTTTGGATCATCCCACTGATTTCCCAGGGGGACAGGTTGATAGGCAACAAATATGGGCTACTTTAATTGACATTCTGGACATATCTGTACAGTTGTAGGGTATGCTTCTTTATGCAATAAATAAAAAAGCACAATGGTTCCACACAGCAACACACTTTAATTAAAAATTGGTAAGCGCTTTCACAGATAATCACCGCTTCATCAGACCGTGCAAAATAAAAACAGTACACTGCAATTAAATAGTTATTCAAATACTAATGAGCCGATAGAAAGTTACCTTATACACAGGCAATCAAAAATATAGCCCAATCCACATCAATGCATCTGCACCACCTACCTAAATATTTAAAAACATATGGAAACAAAAATTCCACATATACACCTACTATGTAAGACAATCATATAATATAATAAACATGTTTCTAAAATAAATACATCCATTGCTAAGCAAAAACCTACCTTTAATAAAAAGTGACTGTATATATATATATATATATATATATATATATATATATATATATATATATATATATATATATATATATATATATATATATATATGTATATGTATATATATATATATATATATATATATATATATATATATATATAAATATGCATAAAAATATATATATAACTAAGAAACCTATCTCATGAATTGTACCAATACCTATAGCAACATGAACCTATTTCAATGTTTTAGAGCTCTAGCTCTCAGAAAAGGTTTCAGGGAAACCCTACTATTCAAGCCTGGTGGCTTATATGCTTGAAAGTGGAGTATCCATTTTTGTTCAATAGCTTCAGTATTGTTCCTAAAATCACCACCTCTCTTGCTGGCACATATAATTTCCAAAATTCGTTTTTTGTTGTCTGCATTTTCCCTGTTTACTGTTTATGTGTCTCTCAGTTGTACCAAATGGCCTCTGGCGATTACATCTGTCATATGCAGGCATTCCTACACATTGAATTTCTGGTGCACGGTGTGGGTAACACTGCTTAGTACTACAGTACTATTACATGATTGCATATCTACATTACCATATGAATCCAGGATATACACATGCAGTCCAGCAGTTAAACCTGTTTTGTCAGGCTATTACACTTTTATTGACTTACAAACAATATAAGACTCTTCCTGCCATATTCTCTAGTGTATGCAGTACTTGCCTTGAACAATACAGGCTTTATACAAGCAATTAATTTACTACTAATTTTATTTTTTTTCCTATGACAGTAAATGTATGAGTATTACTGACCTGCATCGCATCGCAACCTCACCAGGCAACTGATGTGGGCCTTCTGGTTCGCGGCCCACTCCATTGCTGCTGTGGGGGACATAAGAGGAATGTTTAGCCATACCTTTCCATGATATACCTGAGTTGGCAATTATTACACACATACTAGGGTGATACTTACACACGGTTGGAACATCCCCTAATGCTCTAGCCTCTTGGAGCCACTCCTCCAAGAGGTCCCTTACGCCACTTCAGGTCGGCATAGTGGTGCCTGACCTGCTCACCAGTTCAGGGTATGCCAGTGGCACTGGTGAGGTCACAGGCGAGATGATCCCAGGCCTCTGCCTTATATTGGGAGCCCTGGCACTGGCCCTGCAGCAGTCTCTGAGCATGGTCTTTAATTAGGAGTCCTGCCATGACCTTGGACTCCTGGATGCACCAGGTCTGCGCCCAGAAACACACACCTTCTCCGCTTATTGCCATAGTGCCTGCAAGGGGAAGCTACAACCAGTTATGAGATGTATTCCCACCTCTTGGGTTTAAGTAGGGACAATTTCCCGCACTTTTCCATGACTGGCCAGTTTTGAAAAGGCTAAGCTATGGCCAAACCTGCTTACCTAGGGTTGGCAGTGTTTAAAGGGGTATACCACTGGGCACAATGAGTTAGCTGGTCTACACATTACTCACACCTCCTAAGCTGGCCTGTGCAATGCTTAGCATTGCTTACATTAGACTTTGCATTATAATGCCCTTTAGGCATTGAGTTATTAATCATTATACCTAAGGATAAGGCATATGAAGCGCTGTATGAAAGGTTGGACACTAAGGAGGGAGAAAAGGACCTGTACCAACTGGCTAGACAGAGGGACTGAGCTAGGAATGATGTGCAGCAGGTAAAGGTAATAAAGGATAATGAGGGAAACATACAAGTGAGGAGGGTGTGTTGAGGAGATGGAAAGAGTACTTTGAGGGGTTGATGAATGAAGAGAATGAGAGGGAGAGAAGGTTGGATGATGTAGGGATAGTGAATCATGAAGTACAATGGATTAGCAAGGAGGAAGTAAGGATAGCTATGAAGAGAATGAAGAATGGAAAGGCTGTTGGCCCAGATGACATACCTGTGGAAGCATGGAGGTGTTTAGGTGAAATGGCAGTGGAGTTTTTAACCAGATTGTTTAATGAAATCTTGGAAAGTGAGAAGATGCCTGAGGAATGGAGAAAAAGTGTTTTGGTACCGATTTTTAAGAATAAGGGTGATGTACAGAGCTGTAGTAACTACAGAGGGATTAAATTATTCAGTCACAGCATGAAGTTATGGGAAAGAGTAGTGGAAGCTAGGTTAAGATGGGACATGATGATTAGTGATCAGCAGTATGGTTTTATGCCGGGAAAGAGCACTACAGATACGATGTTTGCTCTGAGAGTGTTGATGGAGAAGTACAGAGAAGGTCAGAAGGAGTTGCATTGTGTTTTTGTCAACTTAGAGAAAGCATATGACAGGGTGCCTAGAGAGGAGTTGTGGTATTGTATGAGGAAGTCAGGAGTGTCAGAGAAGTATGTAAGATTGGTACAGGATATGTACGAGGGTAGTGTGACAGCGGTAAGGTCTGCAGTGGGAGTGACGGATGCGTTTAAGGTGGAGGTGGGGTTACATCAAGTATCAGCTCTGAGCCCTTTTTTGTTTGCAATGGTGATGGACAGGTTGACAGACGAGATCAGACAATAGTCCCCGTGGACTATGATGTTTGCAGATGACATTGTGATCTGTAGTGAGAGTAGGGAACAGGTGGAGGAGACCCTGGAGAGGTGGAGATATGCTCTAGAGAGAAGAGGAATGAAGGCCAGCAGGACTAAGACAGAATATATGTGTGTGAATGAGAGTGAGCATAGAGGAATGGTGAGGATGCAAGGAGTAGAGGTGGCGAAGGTAGATGAGTTTAAATACTTGGGGTTAATAGTTCAGAGTAATGGTGAGCATGGAAAAAGTTGAAGAAGAGCATACAGGCAGAATGGAGTGGGTGGATTAGAGTGTCAGGAGTGATTTGTGACAGACAAGTACCTGTAAGAGTGAAAGGGAAGGTCTACAAGAGGGTAGTGAGACCAGCTATGTTATATGGGTTGGAGACAGTGGCACTGACAAAAAGGCAGGAGTTTGAGCTGGATGTGGCAGAGTTAAAGATGTTAAGATTTGCACTGGGTATGACGGGGGTGGACAGGATTAGGAATAAGTATATAAGAGGGTCAGCCCAGATTGGAAGGTTTGGAGACAAAGCCAGAGAGGCAAGATTACATTGGTTTGGACATGTGCTGAGGAGGAATGCTGAGCATATTGGGAAAAGGATGCTAAGGATGAAGCTACCAGGTAACAGGAAAAGAGGAAGGCCTAAGATAAGGTTTATGGATGTGGTGAGAGAGAACATGTAGGTGGTTGGTGTGACAAAGCAATATGCAGAGGACAGGAAGAAATGGAAACAGGTGATCCGCTGTGGCAACCCCTGATGGGAATAGCCAAAAGAAGATGATGATGATGATGACAACTTATATGTATGCCTGGTATCCATGACTAATGTGTATGTACACTCTGTGGGGTCCTTGTGTTTTATTAGAGACTTCAACACTCTCTTACAATTACACCTCACTTCTGGGCTTACTGCTGTACTCCAGTTCACATATTTATGTTATGTAGTGGGTTATGGAACATATGACCGTATACTGATTCCTTTCACAGGTTCAGTTTGGTTATACTATGGTGAGGACATGTTTGCTGATACCTCATTCTTCTGTACTTTTGTGATGGCTTGGTGATTTAACTACTGTGACTATGGTGTACAGGGTCCTGGGTTCGAGACATGCACGGCTGTTTATTTTGTTGATGGGCAGAACAAGGGCCATTGGATACAGAGTGATTAAGGCACTTTTGAGCAGTTGTAATTGGGTTTGTGCAGGTTTGCGTGATGGTAATCTGCCATTACATCTGCTTACAGAGAGTTAGCTTCAGAATTGCTTAGCCAGTGTAGGCATTGCTTACCACCGCGCAAACAGGCTTAAGCCCGCTTAATAGTGCTTAAGTATGCTTACTAGTGCCTTATTCATTATGACACTGACACCTGACGTGCATTTACTGCAGTACTCCAGTTCATAAAAATATGTTATTTAGTGGGTTATGCAACATAAAGAACGTGCTTTGCCATGGAAAATGGAATGTGCTGCAGTGGGACTCGAACTGGGAATGCCTGCTTGTAAGGTGAATGCTCTGCCCACTACATTATTGCTATGCTGCTTAATTTGCATATATCTTCCTTATCCTCATCAGCCATTTAAGCTGCATTAACTGTAGCTAAGCAATGGGTAAACCCAAATGGTTAGCTGTAATCGGATTTAAAAAAAAATAATTAAAAAACGAGTTTCTTCATTTTATTTATACATTCTGTTGCTTTTGTACACAAGGGGGACTGTTGGTGGGGATATGCGGTCACCTGTGAACGGTCTCGCTCATTGCATACCCCTTTCTGCTGTTCTTCATTGTAGGGGCATGTTTATTCTGAGAGCTCTGCTTTCAGACACACCCCCTGCACTCTTACATGCTCCGTGCAAGCCTAGGAGCTCAGGCAGCACACCTCATTAATATGCATGGCGCGCTGCCGTCCTGCTCCTAAACGGTTGCTTCTGTGCAGGACTAAGCTAGCCCTGCACGGAAGATTAGTAAATCCAGGGGAGAGACTATTCTCATAGATATATAGGCACCTGAAAAACATGAGTCAGTGCAGAATGTCTAAGAACCTAACAACATGTTGAATTAATTTGAATAATTAGCCCATAAGTGACTGTACATAATTTTCTCCAGTTCTGCCACTTTGAAGCCTCAGCATTGGAAATTGTCCATTAAAATATTTCAGGGACTCGTCAGTGACGCTACTCTCCAAATAAATTTTCTGTGTATTACATTGGCTTTAAGATACCATTCATAGTGCTGTGAACCTGGAAAATCCAATTAGATACTAGTGTATTTTTAAAAGGTTAATTCTGCTCTCAAGTGACAATTTTAGTGACTGCTGAGGACGTTTGGTATGGTGACATGAAAGTAAGCAGCTAAAAGGCAGACAGAGTGAAAAAGGGAAAAGAATCCAGCAAACTTAAATGTTTATTGACAACTGATATTTCCTAAAAAATAGTGCCATCTAGCAGAGCTAAGAATAAGAAAAAATCTCATAGAAAGATGAACACTGGTGGAAATAAGGAGGAATTAGTAGGAGAGGAGAAAGAAAGTGTGGTTCTATGGCAGAAAACTGATGTATACATAGTATAAAGCACAGCAGGGTACACTAGCTTCACTATAAACCTAGGTTAGTCAGATGCACACCGAGATGTTCAAAATAATTGCTACACTCATGGACCATATAACCTCCAACAAGAAGTTGCTATAACTGGAAGAGACTTTAACTAAACACTCAGATACCTTCACTACTTCGAATTCTTAAGAGAAAGAAATTAAGGATAAATTGTAGAAACGTAACCAGGAGCAAATGATGCAGAATTGTGTGGAATTAGAGGAAAGAAGAGAAAACATCATATCTGCAGGCATTCCAGTGAAAGTGTAGGAGAAAGAACTGCATAGAATTTATGAAAAAATGCCCATGTGAATAGAAAGGTATACACCATGAAGGTATATTCATTTAAACAGCACATAGAATAAATCTTCCAAGTGGTATTCCTAGAAAGCAACCTAGGGTTATGATGGGAAAACATTGCTTCATATACACAGAAGGAGGAAATATTGTCTGTTCGGGTGAAAAAAATGAACAGTTTACAAAATTGTGGACACCATATTGATAATGATTAATCTGCGCAAACTATCTCCAAAAGAAATGCATTCATTCCAATAAGGGAATACAAAGAGACAAATTTGCACTTCAAGATAATCTATCCAGTTGTATTTTGAATATACTTCCTTCTAGGTCTAAAGTTTACATGGACCCTGAGCAAGCATTGGAGATGCTGGGCAACAAGTACAAGGAATTGGAAAAGCCTTCTTTAGAAGAAGGAAATACATTGCAAGGACAGCAAAAACTAAAAAAAAACATGGTCCCCCAAGTGAGAGTGTCTACAAAATCATTTATTACTCCAAGGAAAATGCAGGACAAATAAAGGCAAGTTAAATAATTATCCAAAACAAAAAGGGCTCCATTACAGCAGACCAGAGCAGAAAGAAGAGCTTGAAGAGAACATTGATAAATATAGCAAGAAAGGTAGACCTAAATAGCCTCATGGACGGATATGTTAACCTTACTTTTTCCAGTAAATTCTTGTCAGCATTACTCTAAATAAGTCACTTCCTGTGTGAAACTTTGTAGAAAGCAATATAAAGATGATGAAAGTAAGTACATTCACTGTTCCACCCTAGATAGGACTTCATTGCATGTAGCTAAATGAAACATGGTTGCAAGAAGATGGGTGAGTAATGAATGTCAAATGTAACAGTGTAGTGTATATTGTGTATTGAGAGCTAACGTGTGGGAAAAATAAGGCAGAAAGAAACATGTGCCTATAATGACAAATAAAAGTTAGTGCTAACTAGATGTTTTAAAAAATATTGATAATTTAAAGGACAACCATAATTACATGATGAGGTGCCTTCAGCCACTGTAAGAAAGGAGTAGATCCCGCAGTGAAATAGGAAGGGGCTACAGAGTTAACTGAATAATGATTGGTTAAATGGGGGGATATCCCTAATGCAACATCATAAGAGAGTGACAGAGGAGGAGTATAATCAATCGACAACATCTAGGCACTGAACTTTAGGGGGAGCACAGAGAATCTGCTTATTTTAAATAAAGTTTCATGAATGTAAGAAACACAAGGTAGAGATGCAAGTTTTGTCTCGCTAAGTAACTATATTATTAAATGAACTTAGTTAAATGTGGGGAAAGGAAAGGCTAGAAGAGGACAGCTGCAATCCCATCTCTGGGAGAAATTATTACAAATTAGCTAATTTACACAAAGATGTTGAAAACTGGAAATCCATTGAGTTCTTTAGTCTGCCTATGGAGAGTACATGTTTGAGTGTGGTGACCTTTAGTCCCGGCTTGTGCAGTTGCTGGTCTAAATATGTGGAGGGCACTGAAGCCTTGCACTGTACAGGTCAGAAACTCCACCATCTCCATGGCAAGTGGTACACTCAATGGCCCCCCACCTGTTGCCCTACGTTCCCATGCCAGGAGTTCTACTATTTTCAGGCATCCCATATCGTGTCAGTGGCCTTGTAGCATGCCATGTTATAACTGTGATCCTGCTTACCAGCTGCACTAATAGTGGTTACAGTGACTGCCCAGGCATAGTCATGGTAGGGTTAATTGGCTGCATGCAGGTCAGAGGGCCATTGGTTATGGAAATGGGAGACCCAGAGTAGCACCTCAGTCTCAGAGTCTGAGAATTAGGCCATCTGTCTTGATGATGACCCAGTATATGCATTACTGTGCTCTTGCTTGACATGTTTTAGGCATTGCTTTGTTTGTATGGAAAATAGAAGAGTTAACAGTCTTTTTCCTGCAAAGATCTTACAAAAATGGGGAATAGCAAATTTATACTGGGCTTGGCACCCACGTTTCTTATGGACAGAGGTGGCTTATAAATGCCTTGCCCTCAATGTCCTATTTGGATAGAGGGCATCATTATTCTTTATGGAAAACTTAACTAGGCTTAAAAAGGTACCCCCAGTCATTAGCCTAGTAACAGTCTATGAATCTATGAAATCTTAACCCCACCAGTATCCGCCTTACCTATATATCATGCTGGTTTTGTGACTGATGCTTACATAGCTGTACCACACTCTTTAAGTAATGTCAGGCCCATAGATTTATTGAGCACATAATCCCAACAAAACAATAACAAAACCATAACAGGCCAAGGAGCTACAACTGTTCCTATCACCATTGCAGGTATATTTGTAGGGAGATCTGTGCAGTGTATACAACAGTAAAACTTACTGCACGTTGTTCTGTGTAGGTGCACATGGGTGTGTCTCCCATCAAGCTTAACAATTCTACAGCCCAGCAACTGGTGATACCCTGTAATACTCTCAAAGCACACCTTGTTCAACAGACTTAGGAAGTAATGTCAAACATACATCTTATGGTATAGAAAGGAATAGCACTTAAAAGCAGACATACAACAAATGAGTAGACTTGTAAAAAGGACAACTTACCACAGACAAGCAGAGATACTTTTGCAGAAGTAAGTATTCTTCTTCAGTTCACCTTTTTACATATGCAAATATGAGCTCCAGAGTTTTCTTTTGCAGTCTGATGAGGCTCTGTGATTCTCTTCCAGCATATATCATGCAGATTCACCTGATTGGGAGGGATAATTATGTTAATTAGGGATCAACTATTTATTTCTGGACCGCTGAATTTGCATGATAAGCACAGCTTGTAAATAGTGTGCTGTATTGTACTTGATGCTGTGCACAATCCTAAGTCCCTGCAGGCAACACTGTGCATGCACAGTCAGCCTATGCTTTAAGTGGGAGGGCACCATTATTCCCAATTTGGCCTTCGTTACATGGAGTTACTGTAATGCCTGACTTCTTAACAGCATACAGAAGAAAAGAGTGTCATGTTTCACATCTTAAACTGCTATTGTGGACGATAATAATACTATATCTATATTTTGTGAGGTTGCTATCCGTCATGCAAATGAGGTGCCCATTGATACCCATCATTGCATGGCAGATGGAACACATGAGACCTGATCTAGGTGCAAATTTTCTGCCACTTTTTCATGAGATTCTTTAAATTGAGACATCATGGCTGGAGAAGGAAAAGGAAGTGCTTCTTTTAGAGTGCAAATCGGGTATGTAAAGGAGACAAAAATATTTCTCCACCTCCTCAATCAAGTTTACAGCCAGAGGATCCTGCAAGAGTGCTGTGAAAGGCTTCATTATAAGTCTGAAGGCTGAAATAGTTTAGCCCAGGCTGTCACCCATGCGAGTGACACTTATGCAAAGGGCACATTGCCATCACCATTACAATGTAACAAAGTGCCTCAGTCCTAACCTCCTACACCGAGGGGTGGAGGAAGTTAAACAGCAGGCACCACCTATGTATTGTAAGTAGAACGTATGTTAGCAGCACACTTAGAATGGCAGTACATGTCATCGAACAATATTACACAGCACTCATTTTTATTTCTATAGCCCCTGAAGACAATGAAAGAAATATGCAGCCACACAAGAGATGAATGGAATGGCTAAGACATCACAATATGAGTATACATGCTTCAGACTGAATTGCTTTTAATATTAATAGTAGTAGGATTAACTCCCAGAGCATATGCCTTTCATTAACCACTGTCACTTCTGTCCTAAATACCATAGGTCAAAGGTCACTGTAGGACTGTTTAATGTTCTTAGTGTCCTTGTGCATGCATCCTGTCATCTATTTGGACAAGCGGGTCAGGATTTTAAGGCTATGTTCCCACACTGAGAGAATGCCTGCGAGTTTAATTACCTTGAGCCCCCCCCCACCACGGTTTGTAATATCATAAAACATTTCATGTTTAAATTTCTGTCTCTTAATACTAACTATAGTATTAGAAGGTCAACATATGTATGATAAGCATTATTGGTTGGGTGAACAACTTTATCAGTATAGCTGTTTCCTTTTGCTTATCACCTGTGAGTAAAATGTTTTGCCTGATCATGATGTTTTCTTTGTATACTTGTCTCATTGTCATTACTGCATCTTGGACGAGAGACACCTACTGGTTTGTCTAAGCAGCTCATCACATTCATCTTCTATCCACCAAATTCAGATGATGATGGCTGTTCATATCTGTATGTTTCATACCCTCTTCTCCATTGTCTTCCTCATCCCTGAGTGTGACATCACCTTCCTTTGTAGTCTTGTCTCTTATATGTTTGTTGGTGTGCATGTCCACCTCCCTCCTACCTTAATCACACTTACTGACTGCCTTCCACAAGTATCTTGTCTGCTAGTCTGTATATATGCATGCTTGGGTTAAAACAACAAAGAAGCACACAGGTTTCATGACCATGTCGGACAGCCACAAACCATATTTCAAATGCCACATATGTGTGAGTGGGATCATGCCCTAGAGGCCTGTGCTCGACAGATGCACACTACTGCTGGTTATTCTTCCCTGTGGCTATATGTTGGCCTGCACAATCATGCTGCATGTCCCGGTTGCAGCTACAACGAGGATCTTTCTTCTTCTGCTCATTGAACATACTCCAGTGGATGCATATATTGTTAATGAGTATGGCACATGCACAGAAAAACAGAATGGGGGGGTTGGCCACCATCAGGATGTGTCTGATTCCTTCAGAGATGAATTCCAGTCAATGTTGTCAAATCTTTGCAAACCTAAAAAAAATCAAAGCACTATCAGCCCTAAAGATCTGAGACCTGAAGTGTTGCATATATAATAAAATAATTTGCATAACATGATTAACTGCATTCATATCCTTGGTTGTGAGGAAAATAATAATCCATTATTTTAGAGCAACAGTGAACTAAGGGATTAAATAAACACTGATATGTTTTACACATAGTTTATAATTTATGTTTAATAGTTAAACCAATTAAAAATTATCTTTCATGTGTTTTTTCCTTTGTTTTTGCTGGTTTCTTAACTGAGGTAAAAGGATAATTTTTGCCATTCGGCACCTTCTCAAGTATAATGGAATGGTAACACAGCTTTCTTGATACTTTAAATAAACTTTATTAGTCACAGAGTCAGGATTATGGTCTTTGTTTTTAGGTACCGACTATTACTTTGAAAACAACTTTTCTAGTGATATAAAAAATCCTGAAAAACTGGATTATTGAGAAGATTATATTTCAGAAAAACAGTTCTTTCAAGGTCTCTCTGCAAGTATTGAAACTTGCATTGCTCTTGTCACTGGCTGAACAGGTAGCACACTTGTCTTTGGTACTAGCAGATAAGAAAGTTATGGGATCTATTCCCAGAGCAGTCAATTGGGTTACTTTTCCATTACTGGTACTGCAGTTCAACTTGTTGGGGGTGCTGCACTTCTAAATTTGCCTTCCTTCGGATGTAAAAGATCCCATGACACTTACCAAAAATTTTAAAAACATTCTGAGTAACATCACACAAAATTTTAAAACACAAACCCCTACTCAAAATGCAAACCTTTTTCAACATTCCTTTTCCCTTTTTATATTTATAAAAACATACAATGTCAAACACAAACTTCATAATCCCATCTTTTCATCCATAACTACTTTTCTGCCTTTCTTCTTTTTCATACTCAACTCATTTTTATTATACAAAAAGTCATTGCACCTAACCAATTAAATATGCCAAAATACATATAAACAATTCTTTACCTATCATACAGCATTTAAATTGATTTTAACTGTGTTGCAGGAATATTAACTGAACTGGAAGTTTTGACTCTGCTCTTCAGTTAGTCCCACCCACTTCCCTGTTTTTGTTTTGATGTTGATCTTAGTGGCCTTGAAACTGCCCGCCCCTCTTGTAAATTTGTGTTTGGATACTCCTTCTGGCCCATCTCATTTGCTCACTCAACTGAGTGCAGTGAGATCATATTCCGATTTCATGCACTCCTACTATGTACAAAGAGAGCATCTGGGAAACAGAAAAAAAAAAATAAGCTTGTTTCCTGCCTTTCCTGTTAAGTGGTATAGACTATTTGTAGGCTTCTGAGCCCCCAAGCCCTTCTGTGTTGGAGGGAAGCCTTCTAGCTTAGTTTTTTTTTCTTATAACTAGCCAGTTTTCTAGTTTCAGCACTCAAATCTGTTTCTTTGATCTCAGCACTTGTGCAGAAAAAAATAAATACATTTTCATCTGCTTTTACTGTACTTGTGTTTCTACCTACTTTATTTTACTTTTGCATCATCTTAAAAGTACTCAATTGTATTTATTACTACTTGGTGTAACTCATTCTAAGCCTTTTGGTTTAAACACTTGGGCTTCGGACCAGTTGTTTTGCACTGAGAGGGTTTGTGGTCTGCACTGTAGTGGCAGAACAGGTAGCTTACATCCTTCTAGGTTGGGAACTGCTGATTGAGGGCTCAGTGTCTGTTATTCTAAAAGTGTATTAATTCTGGTTTAAGCACTTGGGCTTTCAGGCCAGTTATTTTACATTAAGAGGGTTCGTGGTCTGCACTCTTGTGGGAGAAGAGGCTGGACTCTGCCCTTCTGAGCTGGGAATTTCTGGTTAAAGGCTTATAGTGCATGCATATCTGAACTGCTTCTTACTGAAGTTGGTGCGCCTTGTTTGCTGTGGCATAGACTGGATTCGGGCCTGCTGGATCTAGCTTTGTTTGTATAACTTGAGCACTAATCCAGGCATTCTCTAAAGTATTCAATTGTATTTATTACTGCTTGGTAGTAACTTGATTAAAGTGTAGCTATCATTCTAAGTCTTTTGGATTAAGCACTTGGGCTTCAGACCAGTTGTTTTACATTCGGAAGGTTTGTGGCATGCACTGTGGTGGCAGGACAGGTAGCTTTCATCCTTCTAAGTTGGGAACTGCTGATTGAGAGCCCAGTGTCTGTTATTCTTAAAGTGTATTAGTTCTGGTTTAAGCACTTGGGCTTCAGGCCAGTTATTTTACATTAAGAAGGTTCGTGGTCTGCACTCTTGTGGGAGAAGAGGCTGGACTCTGCCCTTCTGAGCTGGGAATTTCTGGTTAAAGGTTTATAGTGCCTGAATATTTGAACTGTATCTTACTGAAATTGGTACACCTTGTTTGCTGTAGCATAGACTAGATCCAGGCCTGCTGAATCTAGCTTTGTTTATATGCTTGTTGTTTGTTTGCTTGTTATTTCCCTGGAACGCTAATTCCACCTAATACGCGGCCTCTCAGCACTTCTGTGGATCACTAGTTATATCTGCTTTGCTTACTGTACTTATTTCCTTGTTTCACTTGAAAGAAAGTTACTGTTTGTCGTTTTTGCATTTACGTTACCTGTAACACATTGCACTTAAGTTACCTGGCACTTGCTCACTAAAGCAATTATATAAGTCAGCACTAAAAATTAAAAGCACTACACCCTCACTCCCCACTGGCCCTTGTTTTCAATTATTAAGGAATTCCCAATATTATTCTAGCATGTCCAAAGGTCAGTTGTCAATCTCCTCTCCGGTCCAGCTGGTGAATCTGGGAATTTTGAGGCAATGTTACAACTGCCTCATGTACACAGACAACCCTCTCCTCCTCCCAACAAATTCCAACACATGTGAGAGATGCAACCATATAGCCAAACTGGAGGCTAAGCTCTCTCAACTCAGTACTGGCATAACCAGTCAGGAGGAGAAGGAAACCACACTCACTACAATTCCAGTCTCACATAGACCTACCACGACAGCAAACCAAACACATAATCACACAAAAACATACTTGGAGGCTCTAAATAAAGATCTGCCTAAGCAACAGAGACCTCCAAAGCAGACACCCAAGCAACCGCTACCCCAAAACAAAACACATGCAACACATATCTCACAAAGCCAGTGTGCCGAACAGTCACAGCCCTTAAGACTAAACAACACACCTGATACACTTGTAATAAGTGACTCTATCGTCAGGCACACTGATGTCCCGCTCACCAGGCTGAACAAGGAGAGGGTCACGGTGAGCAGCCTGTCGGGCGCTAGGATCCGCCACATAACACAAGCACTCAGGTCACTCCAAGGCAAGTACAAATATGACTCAGTCATTGTCCATGCTGGTGTGAATGACCTGAGACGTACCTCCCTGGACTACATGAAAAGAGACATAAAGGAGCTCTCTGAGCATGTAGCCCAGGCCGGTATGACCCTGACCTTAAGTAGCATCTTACCCTCACCAAGAATTATGCCACAATATGAAGACAAGATGATCAATTTCAACATTTGGCTTAAGTACTGGTGTCATTCAAAGGGGATCCAATGCCTGTCAGCTTGGGATGATATGCTCGACAAGCCACGATGCTTCGCTAGGGATGGTTTGCACCTGTCACCCCTGGGCTTTCGGATATTGGCAAAGGCTCTTGCTACCCCCATAGTGCCTTTTTTAGGCAAGGCTCAAAAGACAAACCCACCTCCATAGGTATCACAAGGGATAAGAAACTAAGAGTAATGCTACTCAACACCAGAAGTCTAAACCTCAAGATGCACGCACTCGAAACTCTCCTTAGCATGGAGAACATCGATATCTGTGCAGTAACAGAAACCTGGTTCAGGGCTCCTGAGAGCACCCCATCACTACCAGGTTATACCTCATACCATGCTTTTTGGCCCCAAAACTTGGACTGAACCACAAAAGGAGGGGGAGTATCGATATTCATCAAAGATACCCACACCTCCAGGTTGGTGGCAAAGCAGGAAGCATCAGAGACTATCCATGTGCAACTAACAGTGGGTAAAACTGCCTTCCAGTTTATAGCCTGCTACAGACCACCCTCCCAAACCCAGGAACCCCACTCGGCTTTCCTGAGAACACTGGAAAATATGAAGGTCTCTCCAAACACCATTATATTGGGCGACTTCAACTACCCAAACATAGACTGGGAGCATTACTCTAGCTTCAACACCCTAGCCCAAAGGTTCCTAGAATTTATAAACTCAAATGCTATGGAACAACTTGTTACCACTCCCACAAGAGGGGAAAACATACTGGACCTGATCATCACCAACATGGGGACTCTATGCTCCAGACCAGAAGTGTATCCCTCACTGGTAAGATCAGACCATAAACTAATCTCACTGGATATTCACATCCCGACCCCACCCCCTGACCAGAAAACCACAGTGAAAAACTTCTCTAAAGCAAATTTCACACTCCTCAAAACCGAGGTGGAATCCTTCAAAGCCCCCGGGCCTGTGGAAAATACGGCCCAGACCGCAGAATCCTTTATAAATGCATTCTATGAACACCTTCAGGAATGCATGGATCATGCGATCCCAAATAAAACCAAGACCCAATCCTCCAAAGGCAAAGGTCCTGTCTGGTGGACCCCAGCCATAAACAAACTATAGAATAGAAGGAGGAAGCTACTAAATGATAGAGCAAAATCCCAAAAAGGGAAGGCATCACTGATCAGTATTAGCAAAAAACTATGGGCACTCATAAAATTGTCCAAGGCCAGCTTCGAGAGAAAAATTGCACAGGACACTAAGGATAATCACAAGGCTTTCTTTAGTTATGTTAGGAACCTGGGTGGTAATTCCCAGATATGCTCAGAATTAGTCCAAAATGACAAAAAATACACTGAACCCACAGACATTGCCAACATCCTAGCTGACAGGTTCAGCGCAAACTTCTCCCCCCCTCCCTACCAAAAGGGCAAATATCTATCCCAGCAGAGTGCTGCCCCCCTGACATCTCAGATGCTCAGGTAAGAGCCGCCCTCTCCAAAGCAAAAAACACAGCATCAATGGGACCAGACAGTGACCCGGGCTGTGTCCTACATGAACTCCAAGAAGAGCTAAACCCAAACATAAAACTACTGTTCAGTCTCAGCCTTACTACAGGATATGTGCCCAAAGAGTGGCGTACAGCAACAGTGGTCCCTCTCCATAAAGGTGGTGCCTCAGCAGATCCTGGAAACTATTGCCCCATAAGCCTGACCAGCTTGGTCTGCAAAGCTATGGAAAGGATCATCATGGACCTCATAAATAAAGATATTGGGGACCTACAGAAACTGGATCCTACCCAGTTCGGCTTTGTTAAGGGCAGATCCTGCCTCTTAAACCTGGTTGATTTCTTTGAAACAGTCACCAAGGCCATTGACGAGGGGGAAGGTGGTCCACACAGCCTACCTGGACCTCGCAAAAGCCTTCGATACAATACCCCACTCGGGCATTATAGATAAGCTCACCAGCTTAAATATAAACCCCTATGTCACTAGATGGATTGCAAACTGGCTCAAGGACAGAACCCACATGGTTAGAATTGCTGGAGCCATGTCAGACTCCAAACCAGTTACAAGTGGTGTCCCACAAGGCTCAGTCCTGGGACCTCTCTTGTTCGGTATATATTTCTCGGAGGTACAGGCCAACACGGAAGGACTGTGGCTGACCAAGTTCACAGATGACTGCAAACTGGGCACCATAATCGATTCTCCAGCCGCCACAAGCATCCTCCAAAAGGGCCTCATAGAAACAGACAACTGGTGCCAGAGCCATGGCCTCAAGCTAAATGCCAAAAAGTGTATAGTCATCCCCTTTGGCAAAAACAAAGTTCCCACAAATTACCACATAGGTGGTAATCCATTAAGTACAGAAGAAGTAATTAGGGACCTGGGGACCCAAGTTGATAGCAATCTCTCATTTGACAACCACATGGCCAAAGTGGTTAGAAAAGCATTTTATATAGCCCACCTAATCATGAAGGGATTCACATCTAGATCAGGGGAGGTCATCGTGCCTCTTTACTCATCCCTCATCAGGCCCATAATTGAGTACAATGCTCCTTTTGGGATGTACCTTACCAGACACCTGCAGCAACTGGAAAGACCCCAAAAGTACCTCACCAAGAGGATCAAAGGGCTCAAACAGATGCCATATGCTGCCCAGTTAAAGAAACTCCAGCTCTACTTAGTGGCATACCGCCTGTTCAGAGGCGATCTGTGCCTGACGTATAAAGCCATGTCCAACCCAGAATTAATGGACATGCTGCACCTCAGAAAATCCAAATCCCATCGAGCTACGCGCTCGAGAGACTTCAACCTCAGCACTGAAATAAATAGGACATGCTGGAGGGACAGATTCATAACCCAGAGGCTCCCTTCACTCTGCAATAAAATCCCAGTCCAGGTTAGGCAGAGTCCCTCATTGACTCTCTTCAAGAGGAATCTTGATGAGTGGATGGGAGATCGTAGGTTTACTCCGGGTATCACTTCTGTGTCACTGTTAGACAGAGGCACAGTATACTAACCTCGAAAAAGGGCTTAGCAAAATAAATTTAAAATGGGTGGCGAAAGCCAAACACATTCTGGCTAGGCTTATAAATGCCCTAGGGCATATAGCCTAGTATGAACCTATGAACCTATGAATCTATATCCCAACTGTCTCTTTTAACTCCTTTAAAAATATATGCAAAATAATTTGCATACCTGTAGATTTCCTGCCTGGACAGCTTTTTCCTGAGCTAAAATTCTGAAAATGCAATCTTGAAACCTATCTGTGAACAAATATACACACATTAATTATACCTGTATATATATGTATATATATATATATATATATATATATATATATATATATATATATATATATATATATACACACGCACATATATATATATATATATATATATATATATATATATATATATACACACACACACATATATATATATATATATATATATATATATATATATATATATATATATATACATGCATACACACACACACACATTTATATGTGTGCGCATATCAAAAACTATAAAAGTTGCAAAAAAAGTTAAAATACAAATGTTATTCAGCAGACCCTCCTCTTCACAAAGGTGATAATATCTCAGCCAGACATAATGGTAATTTTATATTGAAAAAGTAATTATAAACTATGTACATTTTATTATTATATACAAATAACTATAATTTAACTATAATTCATATAAATATCAATATTTTGATCTCTAATTATAGTAGACAGACCCACAGACATCCATGTGTTTTTGTTTATGCAGATATGATCTTCAATTTGGTGCAAAGCAGTTTTGTAGATGCCACTCCATTTTTAAGAAAATTGCATAATTATGATCTTGATGCATATCTGCATAGCTAATGGAGCGATAACTGTAAATATCTGCAAGGTCTAAAAATGTTATTGATATTTACTTTAACAAAAACTTTATTCGTTTTGTTTAATGGTTTCTTTTAAGATAGAGCTTCTCTGTGCCATAGAAATACATTTTACTATAGCTGTTCCATCTACCCTGGGCTTTGTAAGATCCAGACTCTTAGTGAGTTCTATTTAAAACTGCTTACAAATGTGAGATACATTTTTTTCAATAATTCAGCTTGAATGATTTTGACAGAACAATGCTCAAGATACCCTGAGAACCTTGATTTGTATTTTCTGAAATTTCTTCTACATGAGTTGTTTTCATTTTGTATTTTAAATGTTCATCTCCAAAATTTTAAATTTAGCTTCTGGGTTATGTGTTTGTTGTTCTTACAATGAATGCTCTTTGGGAAGTATTAATATGCATAAAGTGGCTTAAATTCCCTGAAGAAGCTCTACTTTGGTTATTTTTTTATCATACTCAACATCTATTTTCACAGATTGAAGAGCCACTCATTTCACCAAACTTCATTTAATTCAGAAAGTATATATTTTTACTGTCCATACATGAATCATTATATTTTCTTGAAAGGTCTAAGTGGGTTTCGAATTATGCTGACTTTATGTGATTTTATTTTTAAAAAGAGATTGTATAGCTGTTACTAATCCAGAGGAATCAGCAGTAAAGGTTTGTTCATCTGCAGGAAGGCACAGTTTTTGTGCTTGGAGATAAGACACTCTTCCACGAATGTCTCATGCTTCAAGTAAGGACTGGGTAGTTAAGGAATGCAATTCTGCTAATGTTAAGTTTGATTATTATTTTTAAATTTGGCTTCATTTGAGGCTGGTGAAGTCCAAAGAATAATTACTAATTTGATTTGTTCCCTGGTGACCCCTGATTCTGAAATGCTTTTAAAAGAAGAACATTGAGGCACCCCCTTTAAATTGTTGGTGGCCCTTGTAGCCTCAAAGCCTCAAAGCCTGTACCATATGCTTAGATGCTACAACACAGCAGACTTATAGCACAGATGTATTTTCATTTATGAAACTGGCAGCTGCTTGTGTTTTTAGACAGAGATTTTAGAAAAAAATTGCAAAAAAAACATTTCTCTTTGGTCTAGGATGGGTAAACATGATACATAAATCTCTAAGGCAACATTTAAGAGTTTCTTGTTTTTTAGCTGAACCTCAGAGTAGTGTATCAGCCTGTTGAATTTTCACATAGGTTCATAGGTTGGTACTAGGCTACCGGCCCTTGGGCCTATACAAACCTAGCCATAACAATTCCCTGGATATTTCTTCCCACAATATTTACTTCCCTGGACCCCTGTCTAGCAGACTGACATGATCCCCGCGGTGAATTTCCTATCACCCATCCAATCATCAAGGTTCCTTTTGAAGAGGGCCAAGGATGTGCTCTGCTTGACATGTATGGGCAGTCTATTCCAGAGTATGGTGAGTGTCTGGGTC
Organism: Protopterus annectens; assembly: GCF_019279795.1. Lineage (NCBI taxonomy): Eukaryota > Metazoa > Chordata > Ceratodontiformes > Protopteridae > Protopterus > Protopterus annectens. Next base: position 1,690,678,506 of record NC_056743.1, read on the forward strand.
AGGAACCTATCCCTCCATCATGTTTTGTTCATTGTGATGACAAGGTTTAGATCCCTGAAGCGTATGTCTCTGAGGGATTGGGATTTCTTTAAGTGTGAATCTCAGGGATGCCACTAGATGAAGATACTAAAGTTTAAACAAAAGTTAAAAACAAGTCTGCCATGCATTTGAACAGCTCCAGCCTTCTTTTGGTTCTCTACATCATTCTATGCTCTTCCTAAAATGGTTGGACAATCTTTAGTTAAAATTAAATATCTGAATGAATGGGATTATTTTGCACATTTCAGTGTTATAGCAATCCGAATGTCTCTTCAGGGGGAGTGTGAGTTCAAACCTTCTCAGAGAAAAAGGCTGATAGAACGTTTTATTTTCTCACTGTTGATATAGATGGCCCCAACATTCCATGGTTTGAGAACCTGTATAATTTTTGTGAGATTCATAGACATGGTGCACACTGTGTAGGGTTTGTGCTGGAGTGAACACAGAAAGTAGTATAAATACTACCTTGGGTCTCCTCTGAAAAGAGGCTACTAGCCTAGTGGGACCAACCCGTTCAACAAAAGATAAGTAAATAAAATAATTAATACTAGGACACAACATACAATGAGATAAACAACTGCATAGCACAGGTAGTGTTGACAGTCAGGAAAAATGCAAAAAAGCACTACAAACTCAATACACCTTTGGTGTGTGGTTTAGTGAACTCCATAATATGTACTATACCCAGCTGCATACCCTGCAGTATAGGTCTACTGTTAGTGCTAGAACTCCTGATCCTACAGTGGCAAACATACTAAACAGCATCCTTTACACACATGTACCACATAGATACATGCAGTCAAAAATAAATGTACATGTGGACCAAATGCAATTTTTTTTTTGTATTTGGCATAAAAACACACATGCACATAGAGTAGACATATTTACATATGTGCACTCATTGACATACATATTCACACATTAAAAGTTGTATTTAATTAATTAAAGTTATGTCTTAACAGCCATATCCAAGTTGTGGAGTGCTAAAGCCTTCACTATAACCCAGGAGATGCAAGATGGAGTAGCTATTCGTGTGAATGTTGGAACCAGCATGTTCAGGGAAACAATGATGAGACACATGCATGCTCACTTTTCCCACAGGGATGGTTTAGAAGGAGATGTGTGCAGGATGTACTACTCATTCTGGCTCTGAGGGATGCTGGAGCCAGGATGGGTTGTGGGCAGCTGGGGCAGTATGTGCCCCCAGGTCCCAAGGTGCAGCTTCTACCAGTAAGTTTGCATCATTGCAGTAACAAATCAACCTGAAGATGATGCCAGCAGGCAGAGTGCGCAGAACCACTAATTCATGCACTCTGAGTCTCTTATTCTCCAGTGCATCATGCATGCTGGCTATAAGGGAACTGGCAATGCACTGTCTGGTGGAGTATACAAGCACCAGACAAACATTCTTCAATATGAGCAAGGATTGATTGGTGGGAGACTTAAAGTGGGGGGGCTCTGCTGCTACAACACACATTCCGCAATGGTAGCCTGCAGCAAGAAAAACAGTTTCTAACAAAGAAGTGCAATCATCAAACACAGTAATGTAGCACAATAGTCCTGCAGGTGGAATACTGACCTCTGTGCAGCTGTCTTCCTAAAGTGTGTGACATTCATGCTACAAAGAATAGCAAAGCACTTATGTCATTCACAGAATACAGTGAAATAATGTGATGCAAATGTGAAGGGTAGGCAGGATTATGTGGTGAGGTATGTAAATGAGTCTCTGATTTTGAAGAGTATCTGCTACTTCACAGCCACATGTAATGTCCCTGTGGAATGAGAGCACCATAGTGTGGCCTATATTAGTTACAGCCATGTTACAGTGTAACACTAATACCCATAGATGAAGTCCACAACTAAACACACACAACACACACAGGCACACACACACACACACACACACACACACACACACACACACACACACACACACACACACACACACACCCTAGGATATATATGGCTGTTTGTATATGAGAGTGTCTGTCGCTGCAGTGTGAATCATACTATGCTCCCAGTATTATGAATGCAGCACAGCCATAAATCCTACAAATGCAGGCTGATGTGTTTTAATGACATACAAGTTCCATGCTGTGCAACTTTGCTGCACTTCTGAAATTATTATACATGTGTAACATTATTACCATTACAAGGAGTACAGTATAGGTTCTTAACTTCGTAGGTGTTTACTAGGCTAATGACCACAAGGTCCTTTTTAACTCTAGCCATGTATTCCAAATCTCTGACAAGTTCTGGTACCCTTGATAAGTGTAAGCAGGGGCTTGGGAGATGAAACATTTACAAGCTAGGGCATGGGACATGAACCATTTACAGGTTGCCTGTGTCCATTAGAGACATATATGCTAAACCAGGGATGACTTTCCTGTTCCTGTTCCCAATCCAATTGTCCAGGTTGCACTTGAATTGGGTTAAGGAGGAACTCTGCTTCACATGGATGGGGTGCACATTCCAGAGACAGGGTAATCTCTAGGATGCATAAATATCTCTCTGCCAAGTCCTATTATATCACAGGCAAGTTTTAAGCCTTTCATCATCATCTTCTTTCAGCTTTTCCTGCTAGGGGTCACCACAGCGGATCATCTGTTTCCATTTCTTCCTGTCCTCTGCATCATGCTCTTTCACACCAACAGCCTGCATGTCCTCTCTCACCACATCCATAAACCTCATCTTAGGCCTTCCTCTTTTTCTCTTACCTGGCAGCTCCATCCTTAGCATCCTTTTCCCAATATACCCAGCATCCCTCCTCAGCACGTCCAAACCAACGCAATCTCACCTCTCTTGCTTTGTCTCCAAACTGTCCAACCTGAGCTGACCCTCTAATACACTGATTCCTAATCCTGTCCATCCTAGTCACACCCAGTGCAAATCTTAACATCTTTAACTCTGCCACATCCAGCTCTGACATCTGCCTTTTCGACAATGCTACCGTCTCCAACCCATATAACATAGCTGGTCTCACTACCCTCTTGTAGACCTTCCCTTTCACTCTTATTGGTACCCATCTGTCACAAATCACTCCTGACACTCTTCTCCACCCATTCCACCCTGCCTGTACTCTCTTCTTCACCTCTCTTCCACACTCGCCATTACTCTGAACTGTTGATCCCAAGTACTTAAACTCATCCACCTTTACCAACTCTACTCCCTGCATCCTCACCATTCCTCTACCCTCCCTCTCATTTACACACATATATTCTGTTTTAGCCCTGCTGACCTTCATTCCTCTCCTCTCTAAAGCATATCTCCACCTCTCCAGGGTCTCGTCAACCTGGTCCCTACTCTCGCTACATATCACAATGTCATCTGCAAACATCATAGTCCACGGGGCCTCCTGTCTAATCTCATCTGTCAACCTGTCCATCACCACTGAAAATAAGAAAGGACTCAGAGCTGATCCTTGATGTAATCCCACCTCCACCTTAAACATATCTGTCACTCCCACCATAGTCCTCACCAATGTCACACTACTCATACATACTTCTCTGCCACTCCCTCATACAATACCACAACTCCTCTCTAGGCACCCTGTCATATGCTTTCTCTAAGTCCACAAAGACACAATGCAACTCCTTCTGACCTTTTCTGTATTTCTCCAACAACACTCTCAGAGCAAATATTGCATCTGTAGTGCTCTTTCCTAGCATGAAACCATGCTGCTTATCACTAATCATCACCTCCCTTCTTAACCTAGCTTCCACTACTCTTTCCCATAACTTCAAGCTGTGACTGATCAATTTTATCCCTCTGTAATTACTGCAGCTCTGCACATCACCCTTATTCTTAAAAATAGGTACCAAAACACTTTTTCTCCACTCCTCAGGCATCCTCTGATGTTCCAAAATTTCATTAAACAATCTGGTGAAAAATTTCACTGCCATTTCTCCTAAGCACCTTCATGCTTCCACTGGTATGTCATCTGGGCCAACAGCCTTTCCATTCTTCATCCTCTTCATAGCTGTCCTTACTTCCTCCTTGCTAATCTGCTTCACTTCTTGATTCACTATCCCCACATCATCCAACCCTCTCTCTCTCATGCTCTTCATTCATCAGCCCTTCAAAGTACTCTTTCCATCTACTCAACACACTCTCCTCACTTGTGAGTACATTTCCCTCACTGTCCGTTATCACCCTTACCTGCTGCACATCTTTCCCAGCTCTGTCCCTCTGTCTGGCCAATCGGTACAGGTCCTTTTTTCCCTCTTTAGTGTCCATTCTCTCATACAACTTTCTATATGCCTTATCCTTAGCCTTCGCCACCTCTCTCTTTGCCATGCGCCTCATCTCCTTATACTCATGTCTACTTTCTTCATCTCTTTGACAATCCCACTTCTTCTTTGCCAGCCTCTTCCTCTGTATACTCTCCTGTACTTCCTCATTCCACCACCATGTCTCCTTGTCCTCCTTCCTCTGTCCAGATGTCACACCAAGCACCTTCCTAGCATTCTCCCTTACTAGCTCTGCTGTAGTTACCCAGCTATTCGGTAACTCTTCATTGCCTCCCAGTGCCTGTCTTAACTCTTCCCTGAACTCCACCTCACAATCACCCTTTTTTAACTTCCACCATTTAATCCTTGGCACTGCTTTCACACTCCTCCTCCGCTTCTTGATCACCAACATCATCCTGCAGACCACCATTTTATGCTGCTTAACTACACTTTTCCCCAGTCACCACTTTACAGACTCCAATCTCCTTCGGACTGGTCCTTCTACATAAGATATAATCCACCTGTGTGCATCTTCCTCCACTCTTGTATGCCACCCTATGCTCCTCCCTCTTCTTAAAATACGTATTCACCACAGCCATGTCTATCCTTTTCACAAAATCCACAATCATCTGACCTTCTGCATTCCTCTCCTTAACACCATACCTACCCATCACTTCCTCATCCCCTCTGTTCACTTCACCAACATGCCCATTGAAGTCCGCTCCAGTCACTAGTCTCTCACCCTTGGGTACACTCACCACCACTTCATCCAACTCACCCCAAAATTTTTCTTTCTCATCCATCGCACACCCAACTTGTGGAGCATACGCACTAACAACATTCATCATTACACCATCAATTTCAAGCTTCATAAACATCACTCTATCAGACACTCTCTTCACCACCAAAACACTCTTGGCATACTGTTCAATTAGGATAACCCCTACCCCATTTCTTCTGCCATCCACACCATGATAGAACAATTTGAACCCACCTCCTATATACTTAGCCTTACTTCCCTTCCATCTGGTCTCTTGTGCGCACAATATATCAACCTTCCTTCTCTCCATCATATCAGCTAGCTCTCTCCCTATACCAGTCATACTGCCAACATTCAAAGTTCCTACCCTCAGTACTACACTCCTAACCTTCCTCCTCTCTTCCTGCCTTTGGGCATGCCTTCCCCCTCCTCTTCTTCTTCGGCCAACAGTAGCCCAATTTCCACCAGCACCCTGTTGGTGGCTGTCGTTGTTAACCCGGTCCTCGACCGATCCGGTATGTAATTATGAAAACTTCTCCACATCAGTAATTTTTGGCAGAGGTTTTATGCTGGATGCCCTTCCTGACGCAACCCTCCCCATTTATCCGGGCTTCGGACCGGCACAAAGAAATGCACTGGCTTGTGCATCCCCAGTGGCTGGGTTCAAGTTTTAAGCCTTTAGAATGGGTAATTCTGGTGTTGTTTCTTTTATGGATATGCATGAGTTCCATCAAAGTGGGATTAGACAATGCCCTGTATATAAGGCATAGATCTCCCTTCAAAGGCCTGTAGCAGACAGAATACAGGGATAGAGCCTTGAGGCGGTCTGCATAGGACATTTTACTTAAGCCCTGCATTCTTTTAGTGAGGAACCTCTGTGGATGTTCCAGTTGTTGGACATGCCTGCTTAGGTACATACCAAAGGGGCCAGTGTATTCAATGATAGGTCTGATGAATGCCGAATACAGTGGAACAATGACTTCCTTAGACTTAAATGCTATACCTTTGTATATAAGTTGTACAACATAGAATGATTTCCTCACTACTGTAGACATGTGATGGTCAAAGGCTATATTACTATCTATGTGTGTCCCTAAGTCTATATTACTATCTATGTGTGTCCCTAAGTCCCTGACTACTGGATCAGATCTAAGGGGTGTGTTGTCAATATGATAGTTACCAGGGATGGATGACTTCCTAAAGGATACTATTATGCATTTCTTGGGATTTAGTTTTAGTCCATGGCTCTGACACCAGTTGTTTGTTTGTGTCAGCCCCTCCTGGAGAACATTTGTATCAGTGTGGGATTCAATGACAATCATCTGCAAATGTAGTCAGCCAAAGACCACTGACACTGGCCTTGGATTCAGTGAAGAAAATGCCAAAAAGAAGCGGTGCAAGGACTGATCCCTGAGGGACTCCACTTGTGAGAGGCCTCTTTGTAGAGGTGGACTTCCCAATTCTAACTTCCTGGATCCTATCTGTGAGCCAGTTGGCTATCTACCGGGTAACACACAAGTTTGGACCAAACCTCTTGAGTTTGTTAACAATGCCTGAGTGGGGTATTGTGTCAAATGCCATGGCCTGGTCAAGGTAGGCAGTATGAACTATTTTGCCATCATCCATTGTTTTGGTGACCTTCTCAAAGGCATCCACCGTGTTGAGTAGGCATGATCTATCCTTGACAAAACAAAACTGGGTTGGATCCAGTGTTTGGAAATTTGCTATATCACTACTGATCATTTCCATGATAATTATTTCCATGGCTTTACATATAAGACTAGTGAGTCTTATCGTTCTGTAGTTTCCAGGGTCTGTAGATGGTCCCCTTTTCTGCAGAGGGATAACTGTTGCTGTACTCCATTCATGAGGCCTGCTTGGAGGCTACAGTTAAGTAGCAATTCCAGAGGCCCTAATAGGTCATGTTTCATGCTATTTAGAAGGTATCCTGAGATACTGTCTGGCCCATTGATGCAGTGTTCTTGGCTTTAGAGAGAATATTAAGGACCAGTTCCCTGATGATAGCAGGGGGAGTTATATTTGATGGTATTTCATGAGGGAAGGTGGATGGGGAGAGATGGGTAAAACTGGAGTGGAGTTTATCAGCCAGGAGGTTTGCTATATCTTCTGGCTCAGTATAGGTGGCTTCATTTACAATGAGCTCTGCACACAATTGTGTATTCCCTTTAAGGTTGCAGACATAGCTATGGCAAGTCATGTGTGCAGTAGGGAGACAGGGGCTAGAGAGAAGATGTGATACCAGATATGTGCATTTATTGTAGCATACTATGGTGCAACATGCATGTATTTGTACAATACACCACTGGGATGGCTGCTTGCTGTGCACAGACGCCAAAACCTTGTGTGTGTTGTTCTGTCATTACTGGAAGCCATCATTATGCCAATGTATATCTGTGAGCTGTTATGATGTGGGCTTGGACATGCTACAACCATGACCCTGAATAATACATTGTTCTGCCATTCAGTGTATTCTAGCCCCACCTACTGTGTTTAATTGTGGGAATCCAAATCACTCTGAGATGAACAGATAACAATCTAATTCACAAAATAAATTGTGCTGTAGGCATTCTGAAGACTACATTGTGTTATTCCCCTACTTCAGTGCATGGATGCTATTCCTAAAGCCAACAATAGGTTCATAGGTTCATAGGTAATACCCAATGAATCTCACCAACTTCATTTTCTTCATGGTCCCTCTTGGCAGAATTAATCAATGCTATACAGACCATCACAACCCAAAGCAATGAAAGTAATACAGAAACTTAACAGAAGTGGATCGCAAAAACACTATAAATAAAAAACACTTAAAACATTACAATCTTTTTCCAAGGAGCAAGCCCTACCTCCCATCTCCAGACCTCCTTTACTTAAATATTCTAATCAAAGAGCTACATAACTGTGAAAAATGGGTAAGGATACCTATATCAAAAATGTGTTCGCTCTTCCTGTAAGTAGTATTGTTCCCCACAAGAAAGAGAGATCCGACAGACTACAACTGCAAATGTTCATTATATTGATCAATGCTGTTGTAGCCTTAGCTGTAGGGCTTATATGCAGCCAAGGATATAACAGCCAGCCAACTTCCAAAGCTTCAGGGCACCTTTTATGCACCCAAACTGTCAGCTTGAGAAAAGCTGAATAAAACACAGTTTGGGCACCAACCCCTCCAGAGTCTTACTGCCACCAAAGTGTACACTCCTCTGGAGCTGTCAAGGATTGACGGTCGGTTTGTGCTGTTCCTTTGCTGGGCAGTTAAGCTTCCTCTTAGGAAAAATATTCCATTTAATAATTTTGCTTATCAGTTATACTTTCCTATTCAGGAAAGTTATTTTAAAGCTGAGTTTGTGTTTTAATGGACTGTCATGAGACTGTACTTTACTTTTAAACAGAAGAGCTCTTTTTTCCTATCAGTTTAAAACCTGTTTAAAGTAACCGAAACCCGTTTTATCTATGGACAAGTTGGGTTTATTTTATTTTGTGGTCCTGGCATAGTGCTTTAAAGTAGTTTTATTGTATTCGTCTGAGGAAAAAGTGACTTTTTAAAGACTTTTTATTTTTACTGGCATTTGCAGCTTGTTTTCCCTGGGAAAGAGGCAGCATTTTCAACTCGTCCATGGAACAACTGTCAGTCACGTGATCAGTCCTTCTTCCAGCCAAAAAAAGAAAAAGTTAAGCAAACAGCATTTGCTACCACAGCAGGCTAGCAGTTTGCCTCAGCTGCAGGTGGGTGACTCTGCTGTGACCACTTGTTCTTCCTCAGACAACTCATCTTTTATACCGAATTCCTGTGGTACAACACCTACTGCCACTATTGACAAGGGGTTAGCTATGTCCTGTGCAGCCTTTGGGGTTTTCTCACTTTCAAGGTAGAGCCACTCTTATCAGCCATGGGAGAAGGAACACAGAAGGCATCCCTGTTTTGTCAGAATGTTGTGTCTATCCCTAGGGAAGCTGCTACTACCACTATTAACAATGCCCCACATTTCTGTCAAAAAGAAGAAGAAAGCTAAGCATCTATCTATTCCTCCTCAAATTTCCTTTGACAGGAATTGTTTACTGGGTCTGGCTCACGGTTTAATTCAGGGTATTGAGCCTTTTTGTAAGGTAGTTTATCGTGAAAGAAAGAAGAATACTTCCTTTCCTGAAGAGGTTCACAATTCTGAACAGGAAGATAATGGGACAGATACATTTTTCCTCAGATTTCTGATTTAGACTCAGAGGAGAGCTCAGTTTCTGATTCTGCCTGGAGGGGGGGGTCTCTTTCTCTGAGAGTATTTCTAGAATATGCCAGTGTTTTCAGTGGGAGAACACTGAGGTTGCTTGGTCCCTCAGAAACTACTATGAGCTGTTATGGAAGGTATTTCCAGAACCTGCACCCATTCCTCCATTTTGTCTGCCTTGGAGGATATATGTGTTACTGCCTACAATCTTCCTAACAGCTAGCTGCACCTAAAAAGGCAGTTAGGATGTATAAAGTTTTTTGGTCTTTTAAGCTTTTATACACATTGTCACAATCCTGATACAACAGCTATAGCTTTAGTTAATCCTTCTGCTGCTAAACATGTGGTTAATTCCAATCCTGCTATTTCTGATAAGGATGGGAAGATTATTGATAAGTATGGGAAAACGTGTATGCTTCTGCAACTTTGACTTTCAAACTTTTAAAATTGTCAGGCTTATATGATAAGGTTTGTCCTGACTAATTCTAAAAGTATGAGGAATGTTTTGTCTGCATTTTCTTCTTGTGAGAAAAATCTGCATTAAATAATCTAATTTCCTGTATTGGCAAAGTCACTATTCATTGTGTTTTAAATAATTTAATTTCTTCAGTTTTTTTTTTTTTTTGTGATTTTCCACATATCATTCCAGATTCGTGTGATTTGTTGGACAAACTTCCATACAGACAAGACCTGGTGATGATGTTCTGTTTGTGACCTGTGATATACAAAGTTTATACACAGTGATTCCCCATGAAGAAGGCCTGTTATGGTTTGGGCAAATTGTGTCTCAGTGTGGTTCTCTGTCAGCATCTGACACCACACTTGTCTGTGATTTTATGGAAATTGTACTTAACAACAACTTCCTGTTTTTTCAAGAGGAGATTTATAAATGGCTACAAGGTGTTGCAATGGGAGCTGCTTGTGCCCCCACATTTGCAAATACAGTCCTTCTTAGGTGGGAACCTACAACCTTGTTCAAACTCACCCTTTTTGAAAAATGTCTGGGTTATTTTCGATACCTTGATGATTTGTTGTTCAACTGGTCTGGTATCAAGGCCCAGTTGGAAGCATTTCTGAGACAACTACGTTTTAATACAATGTTTTTGAGATTCACACTGATTCTGAATGTATAAACTATTTGGATATTGAGGTTATGAAAGGAGAACTGGGTGGTCTGAATACATAGATTTTTAGAAAGTCCACCTTCTGTGATTCTTTTCTGTTTTTCACCAGTTGCCATTCATTTATCCAGAAAAGGGGCATAGTGAAAAGCAAGGTTATTAGAATTTCCTGTTTGACTTCTGATGACAATATGTGTTCACAACATTTTGACACTCTTAAATGCATGTTTCTTGATAGAGGTTACCCCAAATCTTTGTTTGACAACCTACGTGTGGAAGTGTGGGCAGAAAGACACAATAGGTATGGCCCAATTATTTGATTTACTTTCAAAAACCAGCCCAGTATAAAATGCCATTGGAGAAACCAAAACATGGTCTATACAACATCTTGTGGGCGACAACAAAATATGGCTGTTGTCATCAGTGCTCATTTATTGAAACAATATTTAAGGGTGATTTGTTGGACAAAATTTGAGCCATGAAGGCTCATGGTAAGTTCAATTGTTGTTCTGAAAGGATTGTTTATCTAGCCAGATGCACTTCATGCCCTGCTTTCTATATAGGCAAGACTAAGAATGCACTTAACAGGAGGATACATCAACACATTTACAGTACATCCAAGAAATACAAGAAAAGTGCACTGGCCAGACATGGTTGTATATGTAAGAATTTTAAGAAATGTTCTTTTCTAGAACTGGAATAAGTGGAAACAGCTGCTTTTGTTGGAGACTGGGAGAACAAATTGCTGCACAGGGAGATGTACTTGCAAAATAAACTAGATGCAGTAAACCAAGCAGGTCTTAATTATTATATTTCTATATCAAGTGAACGTAAAAGAAGAGCAAATGGGATTTGCTTTATTTTATACATCTTTACAGTATTTTATTGCATCTTTTATTAACTATTAGCTCTTTTCTTGGGCTTTTCTTTGCAAGTTCATGTCTCTTTAAAACATTTATTGGGTTTGCAGGACTTGCAGCATTTAATTGTTTTTGCTGGAGTGTGTTTGCAGTTTATTTAAGCTTTTAAGCAGCATTGCAGTCTTTGTAACTCATGATTCTGAAAAGTTCTGTTCACAGACAAAAGGGCTTAACCATGATTTTACTGTGTTTTCACATTAAAAGTTCAGTTCTGTATGACCCTGAGCTTCCTGGTCAGTTTTTTTTTATATATGGTGTTTTTGAACCAGTTGCAGGAACTACTTGGTGGAATTTCTTCAATTGTTTAACTCACTATTCATTGCATTTTTATAGCTTTGACCCATTGACTCTGTTGAGACTTCTGCAAGGGCTATGGCCATTGGTACTCTTTTGTGTTTTGCATGGCTACATTCTCAGAACCTCCAAGAGGATGATAAAAATTTGATTTTAAATTGTCTTTTGGAGAGAGATTTGTTTTTTGGCCCCCGATTCAGAGGTGATCAAAAGTGTGATGAGAGGGGTAAGCTGATAGAGAATCTAAAATTTTTTTCTGCCCTCTTTTTCCAAAATTTCCAAGGGATTCTCTAACTCCTGATCCAATTTTGGTAGGAAACAAAATAAAAATTTTCAACAAAATGCAGGTAAACAGATGCTTTAGAAGAAATGACAAGGAAGTTCCAAGAAGAATTCTAGAAACCCCCAAAACAAAGGACAGTCCAATAAGTCAGAATGAGTACTTAGGAGACTTTGTTCCCCTCTCCTACCCCGGTACTTCTCTTTGGCAATAGATAGCTTTAGACAAACGGGTCCTGAACATACCTCTCAAGTATATATCATTATGAGGAATGTACCTGAATTTGGGGTCCTTAAAAACCCATGTTCCTCGCAGTTCCATATTGAAAGGATGTTACACATTCAGTGTTATGAATTTTTTCTCTATGGGAAATAGTACTAAATCATTACTAAATCATCAAAGGAACTTTAAGTATAAAGTAGTATTTTAACCATCCCATGATCTTCCTAGTTAAAGTTGTCAGTAAGCTGTTAGTAAGTGTTCCATATTTTGCCCATTTGTTCCTCATTATGAGGGGCAGTGTTCCTTGTTTTGGAGATGGAAGGTTGAGAGCTATGGTCCAGAAGATCATTCATCAAGGTTACAGATGACAATGGAGGAAATTTCACCTTTACATGGGGTAATTCTTCACCCTTAAGACCAGAACAGACTCTTTTATTTCCACCTGTCCTTCATAACATGCTCTCCCAGGGAATGGTTTAACCAGTTTCCCCTTCCCAGGTGGGAAAGGGGGTTTCATTCAAGGATGTATTTAGTACCAAAGAAAGAAAATGCTTTCAGACCAGTTCTGGATCTTTCATTCTTCCCTGAACCTGTTTGTGACAGTGCGCAAATTCAAAATGATGTCACTTCACAACCAGTTACCTCTACTTCTTCATTCAAGTTCTCTGGTGACATTAGATTAAAAAGGTGCCTGTCATCACATCCCTATTCATCCAGGTTTCATGTGGTTCTTTAGGTTTTGTGTGTCTGCACCACATTATCAGTTCTGTACCTTGCTCTTTGGACTATTCACTACACCAAGAGTGTTTTCAAAGTGTCTAGCTCTAGTTATTGCTCATTGCAGCCTATACGGTATCCACATATTTAGATGAATTGTTTATCATTGCAGAGTCTTTTTCAAAGTGTCAGGAATCTCTCTCTTGGGTGAAAGATCTCTTACACAAGCTGGGATTCCAAGAGAACATTCCAAAGTCTTTCTTGACTCTTTCTGACAGGGTTGTCATTCTGGGATGTCAACTAGACGCCACAGTTCAAAAAGCTTTTCTTACACATGAAAAAAAATCTATATCTAGATCTATTTTTTGAGTTTTCTGTTCAGTCTTCAGTTACTTTGAGGGAATAACAGTATTTTATTTATTTATTTATTTTACATTTGTTAACCGGGGGTGTCTGACTGAGCCGTAAAGTCCCTTTTTCAGCAGAGGCCCAGGGAGAAAAGCTCCACAAAGAAAAATTACAGACACATTTAGTTATTTAGACATGATCAGTATATACACAAATTACAAGAGACATGTTTTTACAGTGGTATGCGGCACATAAACAGTTACAGTGGAGAGAACAAACAAAAAAATATTAATTTTAAAAATAAAGGTAATTAATAGATTTGTGGTGTACAGCTGAAATTTGGAACATAGGTAGAATACATACATAGTACACAGGTACAGTACATACATTGTAGAATAGCCAGTGTTTGTGAGTAAGGTTGAAAACTATTATCAAGTGCTCTAGATTTAGTATGTATATGTTATCCACTTTCACTAGCCTGGGGAGCAATCATGTATCTGGCATGAGTCATACAAAGTATTATGGGAAAGGGAAAGGTTTGAGGAGTACAAGATCACATTGATAAATCAAGCCCCATTGGTAGCCATGTTGTGAAAAACAGGCTAACATTACAAATAAAGCACTTAGAGTGATTTTGAGGTATTAAAATAGGTCAAGAAACAAAGAGTGAAAAAAAAAACATTTTTTTAGTTCTAGGGTGGAGTTTCCTTTAATGAGGACATGCAACAGTTACTAATGGAGACATGAAACCTACTAACAGAAAATCATATATTAGCAAATGTAAAAGTTTTTTCTAGTAGGTGCCAACAACATAACCAACACCCATTTGCTGTCTGGTTTCACAATATCTGTGTAAATTACTAATCTATTTTCTTACTTACTCCCCCATCAAGGTTCATTTAGTGGCCATTTCTGCATGTCTGTCCACCGATCCTCCTCTTTCAGTGCACTCTTATGTCAAAATGCTTTTGAAAGGAGTTTTGCAGAAGAGGCCTTCAAGAAAACCTGTGGCCACTCCTTGGGATCTTAATTTTGTGTTAGAGGAGCTTTCTCTATTTGAACCATCTAACCTGGCTGAAATAATTTTACTGATTCCTCAGACCTCTGCAAGAAGAGTATCTGAGTTGCAAGCTCTTACAGTGAGTCAGCCCTACCTCATTTTCTACAGGGACAGGGCTTCTTTGAGAACTAATCCTTCTTTTATACCTAAAGCAGTGTTCAAGTTTACTTTAAGCCAAGCTATCCATCTCCCTTGATTCTTTCTTGAACCCAAAAATGAAAAAATATACTCCATACCTTGGATAACCACAGACAGCTTAGGTACTATCTTGACAGACCTAAATCTTTCAGATCTTCTGATCAATTGTTCATTTTTTGTGAAGGTAAGAAGGGACAACCTATGTCAAACAGACTCTTTCCAAATGGTTTTCTAAGGCTATTACATTTTGTTATACTCACCACAACAAAACTATTCCAAGCAAAGGCAAGGTCCACCATACTTCTTAACTGTCCAGATTTTTGCCTAATATTTTTGGTCTGTTCCTCATTAAACCAGTGGTTTTCTGGCAAAGCACAGAGGATTGAAGTCACTAAATATTGACATGCATTTGAACTTCAGACTTCATAGCCTTCAGAAAATGCTAACACAATCCCTGTTATTGTAGTAACCTTCTAAGTTTATAAGAGCAGTAATTAAAATCTGTCCCTATTTTTGGGCTTTTGTCCCCCCATTATTTTAGGCTTTGTACAGATTTATTGTTCTAAGAGGTTGAGAGGTGTGCATGTTACCAGGGTCATAGCTTCATCTGTGTTTTTTGGAAAGGGTTGGATTCTAGAAGTATTCTACAAGCTGTAACTTGGTCCTCTGTACATACTTTTGCAAAGCAGCTTAGGCCTTCTGTGTGGAGTCTGCATGTCCTTCTTGCATTCATGTGGATTTCCTCCGGGTGCTCCGGTTTCCTCCTACGTTTCAAAGACATGCATCTGGAGTATTTCTCCCTGGGCATCCACTGAAAATTGTCTTTGTTCTAAGTCGGGCTTTCCTGGTAAACAAATGTTAAATAAATAAATAAATAATAGTCAACTAAACTTGAGCTGCCTGACAGTTTTGTGCGCATAGAAGCTGGATGGCTATTATAGTCTTCACAAAATACAACCCATATAGCTAAGGGTACTGCAGCAGTGATCATTTGAACAGCTACTGTACTTTCAAACTATTTATAAAAAGTTAAAATCCGCTACAGTCTCTCTTGAGCTATCCTTCAAGGTATCGACCTAAATATAATTTAGTTCATTAAAACTGATGAAAGTACATTATATTATAAAAGGTGTGCCTCTTTCTGACTACAGTTTATTAATAACCACCATCCAAATGATGGTGAAAATGATCTGGCCCATCACAGTTAGTGCCTAACCACAAGAGTAAAGTCAGAGTGGGTGAATTTCACCAGAAATGGGTAAATCCACACTTATCATTGGTCAGGCAGTGATAATTACTAATGACGTTTTTCTAAAGCTGTGTAGCTGCTCTGGAAACCTTCAGAGGAGACATCTTAACTATGCATTGCATATTCACACATTAGGTTTCAGCTGTGTGCATACATAATACAACGTGTACACTTTCTGCCACTTTTGGTGGGGTTTCAGTTTCACTGAGAAGCTGTCAGTGCTTTCTTGAAGCCCTAGTGCAGGAAGGTAAAAAAGAAAAAGAAAGCTAAAGAAAGCTGGCTAAATCATAATAATGTGGATATGAATAAGAATTAGATTCATGTAAAATGCATGAGACAGATTATAGGAGACATATAGTTGTGTGCCTTCCTTCTGTGCTTGCAATCTCAGAATAGTTTTATTTCTCAGTTTATTTAGTTTTGGTATAATAAACTCAGCAACATAATGTAAATGAATGAAAATTCTATAAAATAAATTTTAAGATTTGGATTATGTTGACATCATTTACCTGCTACATTACGTTCTCTGTTAATTAATTCTTTAAAGCTAAATGCTAAGTAATTGTGAAATACAAATGGTTCACACTTAATAATTTTCATGACAAGACTATTTTGCCACTTCCAAGGGTGGTAATGCTAATTTAACATATATATCTGCACATAGACTCTCACACTCTTGCTAGAAATTAACTGTTGAGAAATTTTAGGTTTAACAACCACTTCCAAAGTATCTTCCACCTTTAAATGTTTTTGATGTCCCCCTTACAGAATGGACAAGGCATTATTTACATTTTCTGTGTTGATAAGAGGAAAATAGTTTGGAATTCTGGTATTTAGAGTTATGTTGATCATGTCATGTGCATTATCTCAGCTTTATTTGTATGTCACCTTCAACATGTAACATTCTAGACACTTTCCTTTTTGCAGTAAGACTGCAAAGACCCAACAGGATGTGAGCTGGTGTGAAGGACTGGATTTGCAAGTCCTAGAGGTGCTATATAACATAGTCCATAATGTTTAGTAACTAACACAATTAGTCACATTTCTTATAGGATTTAATCCCACAAAACAAGTAAGAAGAGAAGTACGATTTTTACCTTACAGATTAACTTGAACACTACCTCCTCCTGGATCTGTCAACTGCTTCTAGAGGAAGTTATTGTTTATTATTTTATATTTGTTAACTGGGAAAGTCCGACTTGGAACAAGCCAGTTTTCAGCAGAGGTCCAGGGGGAAATGCTCCAGACGCATGTATATGTAATGTGGGAGGAAACCCACATGAACACAGGGAGGGCATGCAGACTCCACACATAAGTCACCCCAGCTGAGAATTGAACTGGAGCACTTCTTCCTCTGAGGTGACAATGCTACCTCTGCACCAATGACCATCCATAGTAATAATATAAGTACACTACAAAGAAAACAAATATGTGTGTGTGTGTGTGTGTGTGTGTGTGTGTGTGTGTGTGTGTGTGTGTGTGTGTGTGTGTGTGTGTGTGTGTGTGTGTGTGTGTGTGTGTGTCTGTACATGTGCTTTGGTGCCAGTGATAGTTACATAGTCATAGAAATCCAGAAATGTTCAGATGTGATCTACTGTAATTGATTTTGTGTGTGTGTGTGTGTGTGTGTGTGTGTGTGTGTGTGCGTGTGTGTGTGTGTGTGTGTGTGTCTGTGCACGTGTTTTGGTGTCAGTGACAGTTATATAGTCGTAGAAAGTCAGAAATGTTCAGATGTAGTGCACTGTTAATGATTTTGTGTCTGGTTGTCTGTGTGCCTGTGTGTGTCAGTGTATGTCTATGTGTTTCTTAGTAACATAGCCACAGAAATCTAGAAATGCTCCGATATAATTTGCTGTAATCAATGTGTGTGCTCGTTCATGTCTATACATGTCTTTACCAGAAAGGCTCATCCAGACTCTGCTACACTTTGCTGTGAAGGAAAGGTTAGTTTGCTGTTATTTTTTGTATTTCTGTATTGCCTTTCTATATTTTGAATACTGTAGTTTGTTTTCTTTACCTTGTGTTTTGCTTGCATTCTGTTTAACAGCATATTAAAACTTCAAAAGAGACCACAGCTCTCTCTGTTCTGAGTCAGGCAGAATTTTTCCCCTCCCTCCTACCCATTTAAGTTGTCTTGTTAAATACCATTGTCTTTCTAGTTGCCCGCCTCTTATGTTAATCTGACCATATATCTCATTTTTCTCTACTTTCACTGGCTTATGTGAGTAATCACAAAACCATCACTTTTGAAATCCCACCCCTTCAATTATTTAAATTTATTGGCCATCCTACAGTATTTCATAGTACCAAAATACAAAAGTAACCACCCCTTTCAGTCCATCTTGCTGTTTTAAAAATAGTAACTCTCCACTAAACCTTAACTTTTTAAACAGGTAAAACTCAAGTTACCTACTTTCATATCTAACTTCTCTAGTGCACACTGCAGAGTGCATTCTTTTCAATCTTACCTTTAAGCATCCCTGTTACTAGCACTTTCTCTAATACCTAAAAGATCATCTCTACTTGACTCCAAGTAGACTTTTCTCTATCTGTTAAACCTAGCACTTGCTCCTACAGTACTTATTACCTTGATACGGCACTCTTATAGATAGCACCCCAAAAGGCAAACCCCCATTTCTCGGTCACCACGTCCCCGGAATCTCTTTTAAAGTTTTTTGTCTAGTCCTTCTAGCATGTCGAGGGATCAGTTGCTAGTGTCCTCTCCTGCTCAGCTGGTGAACCTGGGAATATTGAGGCAATGTTACAATTGCCTCATGTACCCAGACAACCCTCTCCTCCTCCCACAAAACACAAATACATGCGAGAGATGCAACTATACGGCCAAACTGGAGGCTGAGCTCTCTCAACATAGGACTGGCAAGACCAGTCAGGAGGAGAAGGTTACCACACACACTATAGACCCAGTCTCACATAGTACCATCACAACCTCAAATCATACACATAAACACACAAAGACATACTCGGGCTCTGATCAAAATCTACCAAAACAGCAGAGGCCACCAAAGCAGACACCCAAACAACCACCACCTCAGAACACAACACCTGCAACACATAGACCTCACAGTCAGAGTGTCAAACAGTCACAGCCCTTAAGGCCAAACACAATGCCAGACACACTAGTCATTGGTGACTCCATAGTCAGACACACTGACGTCCCGCTCACCAGACTGAGTAAGGAGAAGGTCACAGTAAGCTGCCTGTCGGGCGCTAGAATCCGCCACATAACGCAAGCACTCAGGTCTCTCAACAGCAGGTACAAATATGACTCAGTCATTGTCCACGCTGGTGTAAACGACCTGAGACGTACCACCTTGGACTACATGAAAAGAGACATTGAGGAGCTCTCTGATTATGTAGCCCAGGCAGGTATGACCCTGACCTTGAGCAGTATCCTACCTTCACCAAGAATGATGCCACAATACAGAGATAAGATGATCAGCTTTAACAATTGGCTTAAACTCTGGTGTCATTCAAAGGGGATCCAATGTCTGTCTGCCTGGGATGACATGCTGGACAAGCCACGCTGCTTCGCAAGGGATGGCTTGCACCTGTCACCCTGGGATTCGGATATTGGCAAAGGCTCTTGCCACCCCCATAGTGCCTTTTTAGGCAAGGCTCAAATTCTAAACCTACCACCCTAGAACACAAAAAGGAAAAAACTAAGGGTAATGCTGCTCAATGCCAGAAGTCTAAATCTCAAAATGCACGCACTCGAGGCCCTTCTCAGTATGGAGAACATCGATGTCTGTGCAGTGACAGAAACCTGGTTCAAGGCTCCTGAGAGCACCCCAGCACTATCAGGTTTTACCTCTTATCATGCGTTCCGGCCCCAAAATCCGGCCAATACCAAGAAAGGAGTGGGGTATCCATATTCATCAAAGACACCCACACCTCAAGACTGGTGGCAACGCACGATGCATCGGAGACCATCCAGGTGCAATTAACCATAGGCAAGACTGCTCTGCAAATTGTAGCATGTTACAGGCCACCCTCACAAACTCAGGAACCTCACATGGCCTTCCTGAAAACACTAGAGGGATAAATGTATCACCAAACACCATCATACTAGGTGACTTCAATTACCCTAATATAGACTGGGAACACTACTCAAGCCCAAACACCCTAGCCCAAAAGTTCCTGGAATTCATAAACTCAAATGCCATGGAACAACTAGTCACCATCCCCACAAGAGGAGAAAACATACTTGATCTCATCATCACGAACATGGGAGCACAATGTTCAACACCGAAGTATACCCCTCACTGGTGAGATCAGATCACAAACTAATCTCGCTGGAGGTCCTCATCCCACCCCACCTGAAATAAAAAGACCACAGTAAAGAACTTCTCGAAAGCCGACTTCACACTTCTAAAGACTAGTGTGGTCTCCTTTAAGACCCCGAGCCGAGGAAAACAGTACTCAAGCCGCTGAATCACTTACAAATGCCTTCTACCAGCACCTGCAGGACTGCATGGATAAGGCAATCCCAAGCAAAACAAAGACTCTTTGTACCAAAGGCAAGCGTCCACTCTGGTGGACCCCAGCCATAAACAAACTCTACAACAAAGGAGGAAGCTACTACAAGATAGAGCAAAATCCTTAAAAGATAAGACACCCTTGATCACTATAAGTAAAAACTAAGAGCTCTCATAAAATCATCCAAAGCAAATTTTGAGAGAAAAATAGCTAAAGACTCAAAAGACAATCATAAGGCCTTCTTTAGCTATGTTAGAAACCTGGGAGGAAACTCCCAGATATGCTCAGAACTAGTTCAAAATGATGTGAAGATTACTGATCCTACAGACATTGCCAACATACTGGCTGACAGGTTCAGTGCAAACTTCTCCCCGCCCCCAAAAGGAGAGATATCTATACCAAGCGATTGCAGCCCCCAAACATCTCCAACGCCCAAGTGAGAACTGCTCTCTCCAAAGCAAAAAACACAGCATCCATGGGACCTGATGGTGTCCCCGGCTGTGTGCTCCACGAACTCAACGAGGAATTAAACCCACAGCTAGGACAGCTGTTTAATCATAGTCTTACCTCTGGATACGTACCCAGGGAGTGGTGGACTGCAACTGTGGTCCCACTTCACAAAGGCGGTGCCTCCACCGACCCTGGAAATTACCGGCCCATTAGCTTGACAAGTCTTATCTGCAAAGCCATGGAGAGGATCATAATGGACCTCATAAATAAAGACATAGGGAATTTGCAGACTTTGGATCCATCCCAGTTTGGCTTTGTCAAAGGCAGATCATGCCTTCTAAACTTGGTTGACTTTTTCGAAACAGTCACCAAAGCCATTGATGAGGGAAAGGCAGTCCATACAGCCTACCTCGATCTGGCAAAGGCCTTTGATACAATACCCCACTCGGGTATCATTGAAAAACTCATCAGCTTAAATGTTAACCCATACATCACAAGATGGGTTGCAAACTGGCTGAGTGACAGAACCCACAGGGTCAGAGTTGCTGGCGCCATGTCAGACTCAAAGCCTGTCACAAGTGGTGTACCACAGGGCTCAGTCCTGGGCCCACTCTTGTTTGGCATCTACTTTTCCAAGTACAAGCAAACACAGGAGGGTTATGGCTGACAAAGTTTGCAGATGACTGCAAACTGGGCCATAGTAGAAAACACATCTGACACAGATATCCTTCAGAAGGGTCTCACAGAAACGGATAACTGGTGCCAGAGCCATGGCCTAAAGTTAAATGCCAAAAATGCATAGTCATACCCTTCGGGAAAAACAAGGTTACCCCTAGCTACCAAATAGGTGGCAATCCACTGAGTACAGAAGAAGTTATCAGGGACCTGGGGACCCAGGTTGATAGCAGTCTGTCATTCGACACCCATGTAGCTAAAGTAGTTAGGAAGACCTTCTACATTGCCCACCTTATCATGAAGGGATTCTCATCTAGATCAAGGGAGGTCATAGTCTCCCTATACTCATCACTCATCAGACCAATGATTGAGTACAATGCCCCATTCGAATGTATCTGACCCGACACTTGCAGCAGCTGGAGAGGCCACAAAGTTCCTCACCAAAAGGATAAAGGGTCTCAAACATCTGTCCTATGCTGCCCGACTGAAAGAACTCCAGCTCTATTCAGTCGCCACCGCTTGCTCAGAGGTGACCTTTGCCTAACATACAAGGCCATGTCAAACCCAGATTTGATGAATATGCTTCACCTCAAAAATCTAGATCCGTCAGAGCCACAAGGGCGGAGACTTAAACCTCGACACGGCTATTAATAGGACGTGCTGGAGGGATAGATTCATCACCCAAAGACTCCCTATGCTGTGGAATAAAATCCCGGTATATGTGAGGCAGAGCACCTCGCTGGCCTTGTTCAAGAGAAATCTTGACCAATGGATGGGAGATCGCAGATATACCCCAGGGATTACCTCAGTGTCACTGCTCAACAGAGGCACAGCAAAATAATGGGTATAGTTCCCCATACTAAAGGGGTGGCGTAAGCCACAAAACTATGGGCTAGGCTTGTAAATGCCCTCGGGCAGATAGTCTAGTATGAACCTATGAACCTATGAACCTATATGCACGTGTGTCCTTTACATATACTTGTCTATAGGTTTGTATGTGTGTGCATATATATATATATATATATATATATATATATATATATATATATATGCCAGATAACAAGACTTCAGCTACTTTTAGTACAGCCTCTGTCCTATGGAAACAATATAGCTTTGTGTGATAGTGCCCAAGGGCCCCCAATAAGCTGTAATGTTTAATAATATCTGGTATGGCATCATTGAATTAGAATTTCTAAGCACTATGCTTCTTCTCAGTTGGTTTCTCCAACATTGTCTGTTTCAAACAGATTAGTCCCTCTTCCAGACTGTGTACTAGCTCCATCGAGTGATACTAACAACTTGATGTACGTTCCCATCAACATCCACACAGCATCTTCCAGAAATGAGTATTGTAGAATCCATATCAAACAGAGAAAAGACCTAAAGACGCTTCTGAATTCTCTTCAGTCAGCTCTGTAAGGCTTTCACCCACTGAAAATACAAACAGGGAACTGCAAGCTTCTTGACCCTGTTTAATCTTTCATACAGATTCAGTGTCTTCTGTGGGTACTGTAAATGAAAATTAAGTGACGTTGGTTGGTTAATATACTCTTTTCTCTTATATTTGTATTCTGTATCCTTAGCAGATATCAACATGTTTCTCTTTCTGCTCTTTCTCCTACATGCCGAAGAATATTCCCATTTCATTATTATGTAACAATGTACCTTTCCTGTAGCAAATATTACAATTCTTGTCATGTATGCTTACTTTCCTCATAACAAAAGCTGTCAAATTTGCTACTGTAAATTTTTCAGAATACTTTTAGTAGATATGCAGAGTGACACCTGGCATAACTACCTTCTAACAAAATCCAGATGAAAGAAACAAAAACTTTGATTTACAGCTCTTTTACCCATGTCTGAGGACAGTGTCAGATTACTGACACTAGGAAGTCAGTTGTCATTTTGGGTGAGGCAGTACATTACCCAAAGGAGTTCACCTGTCAAAAAATAGCAACACCCACCAGCTGACCCATATCCCTGTCAGATAATCCACACTTACAATGTCTTATCCTGTGCGCTTCAGTGATATCTGATCCAGAACTTTAGACACTGCCCAGTTATGTCTGTAGCTGGATTTTTACTTGCTGTATGAAATTAGATCATTTTAGCATTATGTCTGGACTTGCCTCCAGGAAATTAACATGCCTTGCACATTGAATATTGGATCACATACACCTTTAGATTTATTCCTGGCATTGTCATGTACTTACTATTGGTGAGATATTTAAAACTGACAAACCCAAGCTATCTAACAAAGTTATCTGTTGAATTCAGCATACTACAAGCAGGCAAAAAAACAGCTCGTTAGTATGGTTTCTCACACACACACACACACACACACACACACACACACACACACACACACACACACACACACAAACACATGTACCCTCATTCCTTCTCACTACCTTTGCGCAAACAAGCTGGACTTTTCATCACAGGACGTTTTTCAATTCCATTTTACAGGATGCTCTGGATAAACAAAAAGGGGAGGACATTTTTATTTGTTAAGGAAGATTTCTAAGCTCAAACAGTTCTAATGGCAACGTTGAAACAATATTAGCTCAGACAGTGGCTGCTGATGTTCTTCGTGTTTCACTGTTGCAGTCATCAACTGTACTTTTCATGAGGCCCAGCCCTCTTAGCCAGCCCTCATCATTACAGCAGGAAAGCTTAAAGCTGTGAAAAGTCTTTTCAGTCTGATGGAGGCCGTCCTGGCAAATGGGTAATACATAGGAATCACTGGATATTTTAAGGCACCTTATGCAGATTTATGAGGTACGTGTTGTATTTTTTTCTTTTCCTTGTCTATTTTTAATACAAATATACAACATTTTCTCTTTCATCTGAGAAAACGTATTTTTTAACTTTCAATTTTATCTGCTTGTTCAGATTTTCTTGTTTTCTGCAAGTATACATCTCATAGTTTATTAAAGCACATTACTTTGAGAATAATCTGTGGGTAACATGCCAGAACATCGTTATGCTAACAGACTTTGGTGGGAAGTTTATTTCTGAGTTAGTCTTTTTTCTCTTGGAAAGCATGCTAACTTTTTGTCAGAGCTGAACCCTGGCTGCCATTGATACGGTTCAAACTCTGGGGTAGACTGGAAGAATAATGAGGTAAGCTTTTCTTTCTTCTCCTAGGGGGGAGGTCAAGGTTTGGAGCTTCTCTTTTGCTAGCTGACCTAACTGAAGCTTGTTATGGACAGAGAAAAAGGTCTGGTAAAATCTGAGGAGACAACAGTTACTGTGGTATATGTAAAAGTAAAGAATCAAACGTGACATGAAAGGATAATGTTTGTTTCTACTAATAGTTGTAGTTCTTAAGCACTTTCACTCAAAATGTTGAACTTTGTGCAGATGAAAAAAAGAAAGTGTTACACTCACTGCTCAGCCATTCAAACAGCCAGGAAGGCAGAAATAAATATATTAAGAAGCAGTTTAGCAAAAGTCTAATTTTATGATATAATGCAAACTTCTGTTCATATGTGTTACTGGTATAGCTTTTGAGTTAAGACTCATTTCACAGAGCACAAGCTCCAAGGATACATTTCTGAAATTACATGAGATAGTTCTGAGTTATGAATATTGATGTTTGATCTGTTTTCCCTATCAAACCAAGGGTGGCAAGACACTTGAAAATGCAAACATGTTCACACTAGGAGTAAAAAAGATATTTTCACCCCTACTGTGCATGCACAGAGAAGTAAACTAAAGTCAGTGCAAATGGCACTGTGTGAAAACAGTTTGTGCCAGGAATGTGATTTGTACATGCCATTGTGTGTATTTATATGTGTGTGTGTGTTCTGTGCATGAGTGTGAGTATGTGTGTGCATGTGAGTGCATGTGCAAGGGTGTGAGTGTTTTGTGTATGTTTATGTCTGTGTATATTTATGTGAATGCAGACATTAAACATTTAAAATGAGGGTCTGCATTTGTCATATGAAACAGCTAAATACACGGGGAGAATTTAAAAATAAGAATTGCCTGTTTGTGTAAGGCACATAACTTGAAGGATTTGAAGCTGCAAGATTAGATAACTTTCCCTTAGTTGTGGTGCTGGTAATCAATCAGCTAGTGTGAACTTTAGCTAACATAAGTCCTTGGCCACAGCTCAGTGAGTCATGTATTACATAGTAAAGTGTTTTAAATGGTTCAGAACTACATACCTATAATGTGTTCAGCTTCATTTCACATGTATGGTTCCCATACGTGTCTAATTAAGCCAAGTCACATGTCATCAAAACCTCAGTGACTCATATCTTACATTTCATTTTGTCATTCATTAGAAAATAGTCTGATGTGTTAAGCGTGACAACTGTCAATTTAACTTGGTTCAGAAAATTATTTCTTTGCTATCATGTGTTAAGGCATGTTTTTCCCTTGGTGGCATTATGTTTTTATGTCCTGCCTTTGCTTTAAACAAGCTGCAATAACTATTATCTACAACTTTCTTCCTGAATGTGTAATCCATTGACTTGGAAAAGCACTCAATGAATGCTGAGTGCAGTAACTTGGATGTTCTACCAGAAGTTGAGGTTCCCATGGCTGGGCAGTTATATATCTATGGTGGGGATGCAGCAGACAGACAGACAGATTGACAAACTAATGGACAAAGTCCAGACAAGGACAGGAGTACTCCATGAAAACAGTCATGTACTATATACGCTGTATGGCAATAAAGAAGTATCTCAGATTAATATATGCGTCATCTGTCCTGACCTATTAATCTTCTATCTTAATTAATACTTGCTTATTTTAAATTTTCCATTTATTAACCAGCTGGGTAGGTTAGTGAAATTGACCACTTTTAGCCATGGCCTGAGCAGTAGGTGGTAAATGTATGTTTACACTCTTCAGAGGCAGATTACATATCAGGCAAACTAAACTTTATAATCTCTTAATCTATGCATACAAAGATTTGGACATTAGGTGAGAAGCTTATATAATTAGTTCATTTAAAGGATACGATAATTCCTCACAGATTCAAACACACTTGAGCAAGTTAATTTTATACATGAGAATATGGAAAGCATTTACAGTGGTAGCTACTAATGCAGAAGTTGGAAGCAGCTACATCTGTAAGCATCTGCAGATCGATTTTGCCCACTGACACGGTTTGTAATAGTCCGATATTTCAGCTTGACTGTTTCACTATGATTTATTTTATTCATTGGAATAAATATTGTTGATTTGCTGCAAAGTTCATTTTTTATGAAGTGTTGGATATTGGTAGAGTTGTATTTATATATATATATATATATATATATATATATATATATATATATATAGATAGATAAGATATAGATTATATATATATATATATATATATACACACACACACACACACACACACACACACACACACACACACATACACACACACACACACACACACACACACACACACACACACACATACACACTATTAGCCCTATACCTGCTTCTTCTGTTACTCTGCCTTGAGTGTATGCATAGTAAAATTTTTGTGCATTGCTGAACCTCGTACCCAAACTTTTTAATTTGTTACGTGCTAACATATAATCCATCATCCCTTTAAATGGAGGTTTATATATAATTTTGCACACACATTTCTGTGCTTTGCCATGATCTTTCTACCAGGTTTCTTACTGTGTCTGCCATGTGACATAAGTTCTCGCTTTTTTATACCCTGTAGCCTGCCTTTCTGAAATGGTGCCTCAGTACTGTGTTTATCGTATTGCGTGTTGGTAATAGATATGGTAGTTTGGTGAGTGAGTCAGCAGTTTTTGAGAAATTTAATAAAAGAGGGGAACAGGCAGACACCTCCGACATAGTGGCGGACATGCAGATGAAGGCATGGAAAAATTACTAGCTAGACGGTAAAGCTGAGGAAGGGTGAGCGAGAAGAAGGAAGAGTTAGCCAGCTAGAACCATATAAATAACCTAGGAGATTGCCAGTTATGTGTTTGCTAAGATGACCACTTCTGTTTGCTATGATGACCAGCTCTGTATTTCTTTAATTCCTGTGTTGTACAGCAGCAGTTGTTATACAAAAATGAAAAATGCTTGAAGTTTTCTGTTTTCACGGTGTCCAGTGTAAACACTTTTACAGATGTGGTAAAATGGGAGCTATGGGACTGTCTTTGCTCTTAAGCTGACTAACTAAATCACAAATGCCTTATGCAGGACGCTGACTAATATGTTAGTATGTTTTATACAGTAGCACTCTCTGTTAGGATGGAAAAAATGTTCAGTCAAGCAAATTTATTTATTTTTACCTTCCAACTGCAGTACCAGCACAAACCACCAGAGACTCTACAGAGTACTGATTTCTTTATTATTTCCTTTAATAGATATAGAACATACCAGCATCACAAAGACCAAACATTCAAAAAACAGACACAAATGCTCACTCATACATATGCGCACACACAGCACAGACGAACTCACATACAGTGACACATTTACTCACACCTCTTCATACATGGACCATCTGCCTCCACTGTCCTCATGAAGGGGCTGCATTTATACTCCAGTGTCTTGATAAGCAGTGTTGTTGTTGTTGTATCTTTCGGCTTTTCCCGGTTATGGGTCGCCACAGCGGAACTCCTGTCCGCTAATGACTGGCAGTAGATTTTTACATACCAAGTTGCCAGCTCTGACGCACAACCTTCAACAAAGGAACGCCCATTCATGCATGTCTCCACACAGAAGACGCTTTAGCTGAGAATCGAACAGGACAATGTCATACTGTGAGGCGACAACGCTACCGCAGCACCACCACAACCTTGATAAGCAGTGTCACAGTATAAAAATCATTGAACTGTCAAATAAAAATACACAGAACACAAAGCACAACATGCACATTGTTACTACATATTCACAAAAAGGCCACTAGAGCATGTACCTCACAACATACCTACACCATACCACAAAATGCATTCAATACACATCAGCAGTAGAGCACTTGTTCATGCATAGAGTGGACATTCTCTTTTAACATTCACACAAAAGTACATTTCCTGTTTATAATGTTTCTTTTCACCTACTCCACATACTCACAGATGCTACTGTCCTTCTTCCCTCAGGCCCTTATTCCTAAATTGGCTATTCTAGGAATCTACCACTGTTTCTGTGAGAAAACACTTCCCCATATCTCCCTTGAGTATATTCAACTCCAGCTTTCTAACAAGTACATAAATGCAATGAGTAAGGGCATTACCTTTGGCTGTTCTGGTATGGAAAATTATATATAAATATATGAGCTGTATATTAATAAAAAGCTTTAAAATGTATACTGTCTGCAAACATTTCTTAATGGCTCCACCACCCATTGTCCAAATATGCATGAACATAGTAATAATATATTTTTATAATTTTATAATATGTGCTTCAAGTACGTGATCACCTCAGCCAACTTAATTGAAAAAAAATGCACGGAGATTAGATCTGTTACATATACTATCACTAAATAAGACAAAGTAGTTTTTGTTGTTTTCTTTCTATGTGGGTGTACCACTGCCCATCTGGTGGCTGGCAATGACAGTATTACAATAGTGATACTGATAAACATAATGAATTCCTTGAAAATGTACTGGCGAGCAATGAATGTACACAAGTAATAAAGAAAACTCACTGCTGGAGTGTATAAACACTACTACAACCCTAAAAACTGTAGGTTCTGGCTGGGGAATACTTTCAAAAACTAAGATAGTGGATACCTATGCCCATTAAAAGTTTTTAAATGGGTCATTTTTTATTCTGCATTTGTTCTATTTTTCTTTACCTGATTCATAAAAGTAAATGCAAATTAAATGATATTTGAGGCACTAAATGGAAATGCTATCCCAAACCTTCAAAATGACATTTGAACATTCCAGGTATTTTATCCTGTCAGATATTTAAATATCTCTGTCAAAACTGGTTGTTTCCTCTGTGTTGTAGAGTGCAGCTACATATTCATTGTGGTATGTTGAATTTAGGCCCTCAGTAAATTACCTTTCTTTGAGCTGCCACTCTTAAAATGTCAGGAAGTGAATAATTTATTTAAGGCAGAGTTCTTTTCCTTGTGCTACAAGAAATTACATCATTTCCATCTGGATAGTGATCCCTTCTGTAAACACCATCTCTTTCCTGAAATTACATTTCTGGATCTGTCATTTTTCCTGTTTTTAGCATTTCTTCTAATGGCCTCAATGCATTTCTTGAAAGTTACAATTCTGACATCTTTAGCCAAAGCTTTTTATGTTTTTCTGTTCAAAGCATCCACCAACTTCTTCAAAATTATTTGACACTGTTATATAGCCTATTCTTCAGCTTTTCCTAATCAAAAGATTTGTGCATTCAAATCACCAAAGTATAAGTTCTGGTAATATTGAAAACATGTCGATCCACTGAAAGAAATTTCAGCAAGTGCTGATGCCATGAAAATAAATAGATATAAACTTCATTCAGCAAAGCATAAGCTAAGACTTTTTGAGATGAGAGCAAGCCCCCTGAACACCTGATGTTTGCAGACACCCACACCCTCCATACTTACGTACAACAATTCCAACTCAAACAGCTGACACGTTTTCATATTTAAACCCTCACATATGCTTTTGGATGACATTATTCTCAGCACTCTTTCCTTATACTTCGTTTTCCACTTGCTGACCAGGTATGAACTAATTCTTGCAGCAGCACTGACAGTGGTAAATCCAATGTGCATGGAAATTTTAGAAAAAGCAACTAAATTTACTTTTTACAATATGAGACAAAATGGGGTTCCAAAATAATAAAAAAATCACATGCAAATCCCATGTAAACAGCGACTGATTAGATATTTTATTAGTGGTTTCTTTAGAAATCAAAAGAATCTACCCAAATCCTTAGTTTACACACATTATAAGTAATTTAGATATATGTCCCATATATTAATATGCATGAATCCTACTTTGATCACTTAATGCAAAACTATGTAAACCCAAATGCTGTAAATGAACTGTCATGTTCAATGATTAAATTAGCAATATCTGCAGGACTGATATGTTCACTGCCCAAAACAGAAATTAATTCAGGTATTCTTAGAGTATTTTAGAAGAACTTTAGTTTCATCTTTCCATTCACCAAAAGTACAGTAAAATACTCAAAAAATAATATCTAAGATGTCAGTTGCTATGTTTAAAACCCAGTAATACATTGTTTGCAACTTTCTGAAATTTGACTGTAATGCTATTTACAGGGCATTTGTTAGGTACAGAAGTACCTTTTTTATATCAGTCTCACTGGATCCTTCAGGTATTCCATCCTTTTACAAGTGTTTCATTTACCCACTGTTTTTTGTTCAGCATGTGGCAATGGGTATCCTTTGCCTTCACAAAGAATACTGCACTGGTGGGAAAATCCTAACTCCCCAATGGCTATATCCTGAGGTGGAGAAAGCATGTGTGTCAAGTCTGCATCATGCCATTACTCCTCTTACTTTTTTATGGGAAAAAAATGCCACAAGCTGCTGCCATGACATTTGCCCTTTCCTTCCCCTACACGATGCAGCCAATATGGCAACACTGTGATATACACATTTTTTGCTTTCCATAGTGGGATGGATTCATTAAGACTTTAGCACTTCCTTAGCAACCCTGTTTACCTCCAACCCTTTTCCTCTTAGCCAGCCATCAATCTAAACCAAAACCCAAGTCAGCAGCTTTCATCTGTATGCTATACTTGCAAACCCACTGAGTAGTAATTCCAAAGTGCTGCCGTGGTTAACAAGACCTAAGACATTCTCCAATAAAATAGAATTTAAATATATACACTGTAATCTTTCTCTTTGTCTCTGCTTTCCAATTCTGTTCCCCTCCTCACTGTTGACATCATGTCATTCAGGTCCTGCTTGCTGTTCATAAAGCTGAAAAAGTTGATGTAATGAGGAACTTCATACTCTTGTGTTAGGATTCACTCCTTCAGTCATGCTAGGTTTCATCGATTCAATTAAGTTAGGTTTCACTCTTTCAGTCATGCTAGGTTTCACTCCTTCAGTCACTGCTTGCATATTATCTAGCACCGGGAAGTTTGCTTAACCAGACAGCGCTCCCAGTCTGTACTTGAAAAGAGGTTGTGGCACCTTTTGGGCTTGCTGACATCAAATGGATAAGAAAAGCCATTAATGTGACCATCACAAGTCATGTTCCCCTTTGTGATATTGTGATGTGTACACTTCTTATAGCATTACAAGTTTAATGTGTTTAACCTCAAAGTTTAATAACTGCCACCACCTAGTCTTTCAGCATCTACTAGGAGATCATTCTCGTGTAGTAAGAACTCCAACTATCACTCCTTTCTTTACTTCCTTACACCCATCAACTCAGTACCTCTGTACCAGATGGCTGACCCTAATTTATAATATGTCTGAAGGTACAGAGAAAGAAAACAAATGCAAAACAAAAGTGCAATATCCCAAGTAAAACCTTACTTTACCAAGTATTTAACAAAAAAAAAAAAACGTTCACCATCATCAGTGACTCCCGTGCCATACATGTCATAATGTGGTCTTCAGAAATCATAGTCATTCTTTACAGACACTGTTATACTGCATTTCTAAAACCTTTTCTATGTGCTGTACATGGCAGAATACAATGCACAGAAATGTCTGTCAATCTTCAAAGCTGCTATTGCATTATAGTTCAAAAGCTACATAATGTGATAAGCTCTTTTGTGCTAGAACAGTATTCTAGAACCTCTTCATTGCACAGATGGTGTTTCTTTCAGGGAAAAAATATAGTGCACACATTTTATATACCCATATACACAGCAGAATTACTGTACTACCATTTTTGTCCTGTAAGTGCAAGGAATAAA
Organism: Protopterus annectens; assembly: GCF_019279795.1. Lineage (NCBI taxonomy): Eukaryota > Metazoa > Chordata > Ceratodontiformes > Protopteridae > Protopterus > Protopterus annectens. The sequence goes on from NC_056743.1 coordinate 1,690,710,573, forward strand.
ACAAAACTATGAAATGTGAAATTAAAATATGTGCAAAAATAAGGGGTCCTTTATGGGAACAGCCACTGATAAGTGACATGTTCTTTTTTCACAGATATTGAGGTGGGTAAAAGCAATGCTATTTTATAGTCAGGGCATTTAAGAATATTGGAAAAATTAAAAAATGTACAGTAGACCCCCTATTATCTGATCTCGCTGGGACCGGACCTTAGGCTGGATAAACGAATGGCTTTTTAATCTAAAAAAGCATACCAAATAGCATTTATAGGTTGTAAATCAGATTTAAAAAATATGTATATATGCTGCATTGATTACCAATGCTCTTATTTAACTTTACTTTACTTTCTGGATGAAGTATACATTGTCTCTGAGTACAGTCCACTGTACTTTTTCCTAGAATTGGCAACAAAAATTTGATTCATGGAAAAAAATCTTGACAAAAATAAGGCTGGTTAAAGAGGAGTCCAGTTAAATGGAGTTTGGATAAGAAGGAGTCTACTGTATGAGGATAAAGTAAGGCAATTCTATGAATAAGTGGAATTGACAGTATAGATTTTACACACCGAATGATGACGGATGAGCACGTCAGGCTGTAATAATCTGTCGTTATGGTTTATTATCTTAATAGTCTTCCTCCCCTCAGTTTTGTCTTAATGATCAAAATAAACCAGACTTCATCTTCATTATTTCTTTCAAAGTGCATGATGGAGCTTGGTAATGCATGATGACTTTTATTGGCTAACCAGGTAAATCTTTTATACACAACTGCCCTTTTTCAGGGGTGACTCAGAGGCAATGGAAATAGATGCAGAAGGAATCACACCCATTTACAAACATGAAGCATGGTTGTTTGCATGCTGCTTCACAGCTCTTTGTTTCTGGTTCATTTCCTGGGTGAGGTACTTTCTGCCCAGAGTCTGTATATCTTTCATGTGATCATGTGAGTTTTTGCCAGATACTGCAATTTTCTCCCATATCCTAAAGGTATGCTTTATATAAACTGGTGGTCTTCTAAATTGGTGAGAGGTAGGAGTGTGTGTGTGTGTGTGTGTGTGTGTGTGTGTGTGTGTGTGTGTGTGTGTGTGTGTGTGTGTGTGTGTGTGTGTGTGTGTGTGTGTGTGTGTGTGTGTGTGTGTGTGTGTGTGTGTGTGTGTGTGTGCACGCGC